>NW_026646701.1:0-104465 GCF_949987535.1 Balaenoptera acutorostrata
AGCCGATGACGTGGATTTCATGGCTGAGTGATATTCCATTGTACATGAGGACCACCACTTCTTTATCCATTTTTCGCTTTCCTAGGATATTTAAGGTGTAATGAAGTGGGGGTTCTTGTCAACAGAGCAGCCCTAAACTTTGGGGTGCCTGTGTCTTGCTGATTTTTAGTTTTCCCAATTTATACGCCCATGAGTGGAAGTGCCCTATGCTCTCCAAGCTGTGTTTTTTAGATGTTTCAGAACACACCGTACACTTCTCCAGAGTGGCTGTTGGCAAGTTACATCCCACCCATCAGCGTAGCAAGGCTCCCATTTCTCCATGGCCGGTCCTGCATTTCTGGTTTGGACACTTTTTTCCGCATGGCCCTTTTGCCCGCTGGGAAGCGAGACTTCTTTGGAGCGCTGATTGGCCTTTCCAGGTTGCTTGGTTGGCCAAAAAGGGCGTATGCGTTTTTTCCTGAATATATTCAGGAAAAAACGCATACGCCCTTTTTGGCCAAGGGCATCATTGTCCACGTTTTGCCGCTTTTCATGTGCTTTCAAGGCGATTCGAATCTACCTCCTGAAATCTGTTTCCTGCAATTCTGCCTTGCTTTCAAAGCCTCTTCGTTGCCTTCCCTTAATATATTTGTGGACGAGAGGTATCATTTAAAACTCTGCAGGTTTGTGAATTGCAGTGCCCCTGAGCTCCATTTTTCAACTCGCTTTTTTGGGAGCTGGCCGCCAAAGCGCAGGATTGCTTCAGGCCCTCTTCTGGTTCTGGGGGTCAGGCTGAGCTTGTTTTTTAATTCTTCTTCCTGATGGGAAAATAGAGTGACCTGTGCCTGTCCCAACACCTAGAGCTAGTCTCTCATTGGTTCCCCCTCTTCCCGTTCATCCTCAGGACAAATTGCAACCTGTACGGAACAGGAGGTTAAAGGTGCTGATTCTCCAAGGAGGGAGATGGCTAGTAAATCGGCTGGAATGGCGAACCCGAGCAAAGGAGATGAGAAATGAGGTGCGTTTTAGAAACCTTTCCCGATCACACGGTGTACCATCTTCTGGGTTTCTCATGCCTGTTTTCGACGTAGGAAGATGCCCTTGAACCTGGAGATTTGGGACCCATGGGATGGGTACCATGCAGTATTACTTGAAAGGGTCTGCGTTGGCTCACCCAACCTCACCGAACCTCTCAGCCCCAAGAGTGTCCACCCTTATGTCGCAATCAGCTGTGGGTCTAGATATGGTCAATCCAGGTTGCATCACAGCCCCTGAACGAATTTTTGTAAGAATTTCTCTCTCTTTCACTGCCTTTGTTTCACGGGTTTTGAAAAGTAATTTATTTTTATAATGGGGTTTAGCTGCTTTTCACGGCTGTGTTTATGCCGCTTTACACCCCCTTGACTCACTTACAGAGAGATATCAATACATAGGTTTGAAGATTCTTACTAGTCAGATATATTCTTGTGCGGTGAATAGGGGGTGTTGAGTCCAGTTCACTGAAAAAGGAATAGGTCTTGTCTCTTACATATTGGGTTTATGGAACGGTATCTGAGCTAATTTGAAACCCTTGTTTTATGCATCACCCCACCTCACCTTTCCCGTTCAGCAGCCATAGTGTGTTTTCTGAACGTGTGACTCTGTTCTGTTTTGTAATTCAGTTCAAGTGTAGCGGTTTTTACATTCCCTCTCTAAGTGATATCTTATGATAAGTGTCTTTTTCTGTGTGACTTATTTCACTTAGAATCGTCGTACCTAAATCCACTCATCGTGCTGCTACTAGCCTTATGACGTGGATTTCATGGCTGAGTGATATTCCATTGTACATGAGGACCACCACTTCTTTATCCATTTTTCGCTTTCCTAGGATATTTAAGGTGTAATGAAGTGGGGGTTCTTGTCAACAGAGCAGCCCTAAACTTTGGGGTGCCTGTGTCTTGCTGATTTTTAGTTTTCCCAATTTATACGCCCATGAGTGGAAGTGCCCTATGCTCTCCAAGCTGTGTTTTTTAGATGTTTCAGAACACACCGTACACTTCTCCAGAGTGGCTGTTGGCAAGTTACATCCCACCCATCAGCGTAGCAAGGCTCCCATTTCTCCATGGCCGGTCCTGCATTTCTGGTTTGGACACTTTTTTCCGCATGGCCCTTTTGCCCGCTGGGAAGCGAGACTTCTTTGGAGCGCTGATTGGCCTTTCCAGGTTGCTTGGTTGGCCAAAAAGGGCGTATGCGTTTTTTCCTGAATATATTCAGGAAAAAAACGCATACGCCCTTTTTGGCCAAGGGCATCATTGTCCACGTTTTGCCGCTTTTCATGTGCTTTCAAGGCGATTCGAATCTACCTCCTGAAATCTGTTTCCTGCAATTCTGCCTTGCTTTCAAAGCCTCTTCGTTGCCTTCCCTTAATATATTTGTGGACGAGAGGTATCATTTAAAACTCTGCAGGTTTGTGAATTGCAGTGCCCCTGAGCTCCATTTTTCAACTCGCTTTTTTGGGAGCTGGCCGCAAAAGCGCAGGATTGCTTCAGGCCCTCTTCTGGTTCTGGGGGGCAGGCTGAGCTTGTGCTTAATTCTTCTTCCTGATGGGAAAATAGAGTGACCTGTGCCTGTCCCAACACCTAGAGCTAGTCTCTCATTGGTTCCCCCTCTTCCCGTTCATCCTCAGGACAAATTGCAACCTGTACGGAACAGGAGGTTAAAGGTGCTGATTCTCCAAGGAGGGAGATGGCTAGTAAATCGGCTGGAATGGCGAACCCGAGCAAAGGAGATGAGAAATGAGGTGCGTTTTAGAAACCTTTCCCGATCACACGGTTGTACCATCTTCTGGGTTTCTCATGCCTGTTTTCGACGTAGGAAGATGCCCTTGAACCTGGAGATTTGGGACCCATGGGATGGGTACCATGCAGTATTACTTGAAAGGGTCTGCGTTGGCTCACCCAACCTCACCGAACCTCTCAGCCCCAAGAGTGTCCACCCTTATGTCGCAATCAGCTGTGGGTCTAGATATGGTCAATCCAGGTTGCATCACAGCCCCTGAACGAATTTTGTAAGAATTTCTCTCTCTTTCACTGCCTTTGTTTCACGGGTTTTGAAAAGTAATTTATTTTTATAATGGGGTTTAGCTGCTTTTCACGGCTGTGTTTATGCCGCTTTACACCCCCTTGACTCACTTACAGAGAGATATCAATACATAGGTTTGAAGATTCTTACTAGTCAGATATATTCTTGTGCGGTGAATAGGGGGTGTTGAGTCCAGTTCACTGAAAAAGGAATAGGTCTTGTCTCTTACATATTGGGTTTATGGAACGGTATCGGAGCTAATTTGAAACCCTTGTTTTATGCATCACCCCACCTCACCTTTCCCGTTCAGCAGCCATAGTGTGTTTTCTGAACGTGTGACTCTGTTCTGTTTTGTAATTCAGTTCAAGTGTAGCGGTTTTTACATTCCCTCTCTAAGTGATATCTTATGATAAGTGTCTTTTTCTGTGTGACTTATTTCACTTAGAATCGTCGTACCTAAATCCACTCATCGTGCTGCTACTAGCCTTATGACGTGGATTTCATGGCTGAGTGATATTCCATTGTACATGAGGACCACCACTTCTTTATCCATTTTTCGCTTTCCTAGGATATTTAAGGTGTAATGAAGTGGGGGTTCTTGTCAACAGAGCAGCCCTAAACTTTGGGGTGCCTGTGTCTTGCTGATTTTTAGTTTTCCCAATTTATACGCCCATGAGTGGAAGTGCCCTATGCTCTCCAAGCTGTGTTTTTTAGATGTTTCAGAACACACCGTACACTTCTCCAGAGTGGCTGTTGGCAATTTACATCCCACCCATCAGCGTAGCAAGGCTCCCATTTCTCCATGGCCGGTCCTGCATTTCTGGTTTGGACACTTTTTTCCGCATGGCCCTTTTGCCCGCTGGGAAGCGAGACTTCTTTGGAGCGCTGATTGGCCTTTCCAGGTTGCTTGGTTGGCCAAAAAGGGCGTATGCGTTTTTTCCTGAATATATTCAGGAAAAAACGCATACGCCCTTTTTGGCCAAGGGCATCATTGTCCACGTTTTGCCGCTTTTCATGTGCTTTCAAGGCGATTCGAATCTACCTCCTGAAATCTGTTTCCTGCAATTCTGCCTTGCTTTCAAAGCCTCTTCGTTGCCTTCCCTTAATATATTTGTGGACGAGAGGTATCATTTAAAACTCTGCAGGTTTGTGAATTGCAGTGCCCCTGAGCTCCATTTTTCAACTCGCTTTTTTGGGAGCTGGCCGCAAAAGCGCAGGATTGCTTCAGGCCCTCTTCTGGTTCTGGGGGGCAGGCTGAGCTTGTGCTTAATTCTTCTTCCTGATGGGAAAATAGAGTGACCTGTGCCTGTCCCAACACCTAGAGCTAGTCTCTCATTGGTTCCCCCTCTTCCCGTTCATCCTCAGGACAAATTGCAACCTGTACGGAACAGGAGGTTAAAGGTGCTGATTCTCCAAGGAGGGAGATGGCTAGTAAATCGGCTGGAATGGCGAACCCGAGCAAAGGAGATGAGAAATGAGGTGCGTTTTAGAAACCTTTCCCGATCACACGGTGTACCATCTTCTGGGTTTCTCATGCCTGTTTTCGACGTAGGAAGATGCCCTTGAACCTGGAGATTTGGGACCCATGGGATGGGTACCATGCAGTATTACTTGAAAGGGTCTGCGTTGGCTCACCCAACCTCACCGAACCTCTCAGCCCCAAGAGTGTCCACCCTTATGTCGCAATCAGCTGTGGGTCTAGATATGGTCAATCCAGGTTGCATCACAGCCCCTGAACGAATTTTGTAAGAATTTCTCTCTCTTTCACTGCCTTTGTTTCACGGGTTTTGAAAAGTAATTTATTTTTATAATGGGGTTTAGCTGCTTTTCACGGCTGTGTTTATGCCGCTTTACACCCCCTTGACTCACTTACAGAGAGATATCAATACATAGGTTTGAAGATTCTTACTAGTCAGATATATTCTTGTGCGGTGAATAGGGGGTGTTGAGTCCAGTTCACTGAAAAAGGAATAGGTCTTGTCTCTTACATATTGGGTTTATGGAACGGTATCTGAGCTAATTTGAAACCCTTGTTTTATGCATCACCCCACCTCACCTTTCCCGTTCAGCAGCCATAGTGTGTTTTCTGAACGTGTGACTCTGTTCTGTTTTGTAATTCAGTTCAAGTGTAGCGGTTTTTACATTCCCTCTCTAAGTGATATCTTATGATAAGTGTCTTTTTCTGTGTGACTTATTTCACTTAGAATCGTCGTACCTAAATCCACTCATCGTGCTGCTACTAGCCTTATGACGTGGATTTCATGGCTGAGTGATATTCCATTGTACATGAGGACCACCACTTCTTTATCCATTTTTCGCTTTCCTAGGATATTTAAGGTGTAATGAAGTGGGGGTTCTTGTCAACAGAGCAGCCCTAAACTTTGGGGTGCCTGTGTCTTGCTGATTTTTAGTTTTCCCAATTTATACGCCCATGAGTGGAAGTGCCCTATGCTCTCCAAGCTGTGTTTTTTAGATGTTTCAGAACACACCGTACACTTCTCCAGAGTGGCTGTTGGCAAGTTACATCCCACCCATCAGCGTAGCAAGGCTCCCATTTCTCCATGGCCGGTCCTGCATTTCTGGTTTGGACACTTTTTTCCGCATGGCCCTTTTGCCCGCTGGGAAGCGAGACTTCTTTGGAGCGCTGATTGGCCTTTCCAGGTTGCTTGGTTGGCCAAAAAGGGCGTATGCGTTTTTTCCTGAATATATTCAGGAAAAAACGCATACGCCCTTTTTGGCCAAGGGCATCATTGTCCACGTTTTGCCGCTTTTCATGTGCTTTCAAGGCGATTCGAATCTACCTCCTGAAATCTGTTTCCTGCAATTCTGCCTTGCTTTCAAAGCCTCTTCGTTGCCTTCCCTTAATATATTTGTGGACGAGAGGTATCATTTAAAACTCTGCAGGTTTGTGAATTGCAGTGCCCCTGAGCTCCATTTTTCAACTCGCTTTTTTGGGAGCTGGCCGCAAAAGCGCAGGATTGCTTCAGGCCCTCTTCTGGTTCTGGGGGGCAGGCTGAGCTTGTGCTTAATTCTTCTTCCTGATGGGAAAATAGAGTGACCTGTGCCTGTCCCAACACCTAGAGCTAGTCTCTCATTGGTTCCCCCTCTTCCCGTTCATCCTCAGGACAAATTGCAACCTGTACGGAACAGGAGGTTAAAGGTGCTGATTCTCCAAGGAGGGAGATGGCTAGTAAATCGGCTGGAATGGCGAACCCGAGCAAAGGAGATGAGAAATGAGGTGCGTTTTAGAAACCTTTCCCGATCACACGGTGTACCATCTTCTGGGTTTCTCATGCCTGTTTTCGACGTAGGAAGATGCCCTTGAACCTGGAGATTTGGGACCCATGGGATGGGTACCATGCAGTATTACTTGAAAGGGTCTGCGTTGGCTCACCCAACCTCACCGAACCTCTCAGCCCCAAGAGTGTCCACCCTTATGTCTCAATCAGCTGTGGGTCTAGATATGGTCAATCCAGGTTGCATCACAGCCCCTGAACGAATTTTGTAAGAATTTCTCTCTCTTTCACTGCCTTTGTTTCACGGGTTTTGAAAAGTAATTTATTTTTATAATGGGGTTTAGCTGCTTTTCACGGCTGTGTTTATGCCGCTTTACACCCCCTTGACTCACTTACAGAGAGATATCAATACATAGGTTTGAAGATTCTTACTAGTCAGATATATTCTTGTGCGGTGAATAGGGGGTGTTGAGTCCAGTTCACTGAAAAAGGAATAGGTCTTGTCTCTTACATATTGGGTTTATGGAACGGTATCGGAGCTAATTTGAAACCCTTGTTTTATGCATCACCCCACCTCACCTTTCCCGTTCAGCAGCCATAGTGTGTTTTCTGAACGTGTGACTCTGTTCTGTTTTGTAATTCAGTTCAAGTGTAGCGGTTTTTACATTCCCTCTCTAAGTGATATCTTATGATAAGTGTCTTTTTCTGTGTGACTTATTTCACTTAGAATCGTCGTACCTAAATCCACTCATCGTGCTGCTACTAGCCTTATGACGTGGATTTCATGGCTGAGTGATATTCCATTGTACATGAGGACCACCACTTCTTTATCCATTTTTCTCTTTCCTAGGATATTTAAGGTGTAATGAAGTGGGGGTTCTTGTCAACAGAGCAGCCCTAAACTTTGGGGTGCCTGTGTCTTGCTGATTTTTAGTTTTCCCAATTTATACGCCCATGAGTGGAAGTGCCCTATGCTCTCCAAGCTGTGTTTTTTAGATGTTTCAGAACACACCGTACACTTCTCCAGAGTGGCTGTTGGCAATTTACATCCCACCCATCAGCGTAGCAAGGCTCCCATTTCTCCATGGCCGGTCCTGCATTTCTGGTTTGGACACTTTTTTCCGCATGGCCCTTTTGCCCGCTGGGAAGCGAGACTTCTTTGGAGCGCTGATTGGCCTTTCCAGGTTGCTTGGTTGGCCAAAAAGGGCGTATGCGTTTTTTCCTGAATATATTCAGGAAAAAACGCATACGCCCTTTTTGGCCAAGGGCATCATTGTCCACGTTTTGCCGCTTTTCATGTGCTTTCAAGGCGATTCGAATCTACCTCCTGAAATCTGTTTCCTGCAATTCTGCCTTGCTTTCAAAGCCTCTTCGTTGCCTTCCCTTAATATATTTGTGGACGAGAGGTATCATTTAAAACTCTGCAGGTTTGTGAATTGCAGTGCCCCTGAGCTCCATTTTTCAACTCGCTTTTTTGGGAGCTGGCCGCAAAAGCGCAGGATTGCTTCAGGCCCTCTTCTGGTTCTGGGGGGCAGGCTGAGCTTGTGCTTAATTCTTCTTCCTGATGGGAAAATAGAGTGACCTGTGCCTGTCCCAACACCTAGAGCTAGTCTCTCATTGGTTCCCCCTCTTCCCGTTCATCCTCAGGACAAATTGCAACCTGTACGGAACAGGAGGTTAAAGGTGCTGATTCTCCAAGGAGGGAGATGGCTAGTAAATCGGCTGGAATGGCGAACCCGAGCAAAGGAGATGAGAAATGAGGTGCGTTTTAGAAACCTTTCCCGATCACACGGTGTACCATCTTCTGGGTTTCTCATGCCTGTTTTCGACGTAGGAAGATGCCCTTGAACCTGGAGATTTGGGACCCATGGGATGGGTACCATGCAGTATTACTTGAAAGGGTCTGCGTTGGCTCACCCAACCTCACCGAACCTCTCAGCCCCAAGAGTGTCCACCCTTATGTCTCAATCAGCTGTGGGTCTAGATATGGTCAATCCAGGTTGCATCACAGCCCCTGAACGAATTTTGTAAGAATTTCTCTCTCTTTCACTGCCTTTGTTTCACGGGTTTTGAAAAGTAATTTATTTTTATAATGGGGTTTAGCTGCTTTTCACGGCTGTGTTTATGCCGCTTTACACCCCCTTGACTCACTTACAGAGAGATATCAATACATAGGTTTGAAGATTCTTACTAGTCAGATATATTCTTGTGCGGTGAATAGGGGGTGTTGAGTCCAGTTCACTGAAAAAGGAATAGGTCTTGTCTCTTACATATTGGGTTTATGGAACGGTATCTGAGCTAATTTGAAACCCTTGTTTTATGCATCACCCCACCTCACCTTTCCCGTTCAGCAGCCATAGTGTGTTTTCTGAACGTGTGACTCTGTTCTGTTTTGTAATTCAGTTCAAGTGTAGCGGTTTTTACATTCCCTCTATAAGTGATATGTTATGATAAGTGTCTTTTTCTGTGTGACTTATTTCACTTAGAATCGCCGTACCTAAATCCACTCAGCGTGCTGCTACTAGCCTTATGACGTGGATTTCCTGGCTGAGTGATATTCCATTGTACATGAGGACCACAACTTCTTTATCCATTTTTCTCTTTCCTAGGATATTTAAGGTGTAATGAAGTGGGGGTTCTTGTCAACAGAGCAGCCCTAAACTTTGGGGTGCCTGTGTCTTGCTGATTTTTAGTTTTCCCAATTTATACGCCCATGAGTGGAAGTGCCCTATGCTCTCCAAGCTGTGTTTTTTAGATGTTTCAGAACACACCGTACACTTCTCCAGAGTGGCTGTTGGCAATTTACATCCCACCCATCAGCGTAGCAAGGCTCCCATTTCTCCATGGCCGGTCCTGCATTTCTGGTTTGGACACTTTTTTCCGCATGGCCCTTTTGCCCGCTGGGAAGCGAGACTTCTTTGGAGCGCTGATTGGCCTTTCCAGGTTGCTTGGTTGGCCAAAAAGGGCATCATTGTCCACGTTTTGCCGCTTTTCATGTGCTTTCAAGGCGATTCGAATCTACCTCCTGAAATCTGTTTCCTGCAATTCTGCCTTGCTTTCAAAGCCTCTTCGTTGCCTTCCCTTAATATATTTGTGGACGAGAGGTATCATTTAAAACTCTGCAGGTTTGTGAATTGCAGTGTCCCTGAGCTACATTTTTCAACTCGCTTTTTTGGGAGCTGGCCGCAAAAGCGCAGGATTGCTTCAGGCCCTTTTCTGGTTCTGGGAGGCAGGCTGAGCTTGTGCTTAATTCTTCTTCCTGATGGGAAAATAGAGTGACCTGTGCCTGTCCCAACACCTAGAGCTAGTCTCTCATTGGTTCCCCCTCTTCCCGTTCATCCTCAGGACAAATTGCAACCTGTACGGAACAGGAGGTTAAAGGTGCTGATTCTCCAAGGAGGGAGATGGCTAGTAAATCGGCTGGAATGGCAAACCCGAGCAAAGGAGATGAGAAATGAGGTGCGTTTTAGAAACCTTTCCCGATCACACGGTGTACCATCTTCTGGGTTTCTCATGACTGTTTTCGACGTAGGAAGATGCCCTTGAACCTGGAGATTTGGGACCCATGGGATGGGTACCATGCAGTATTACTTGAAAGGGTCTGCGTTGTCTCACCCAACCTCACCGAACCTCTCAGCCCCAAGAGTGTCCACCCTTATGTCTCAATCAGCTGTGGGTCTAGATATGGTCAATCCAGGTTGCATCACAGCCCCTGAACGAGTTTTGTAAGAATTTCTCTCTCTTTCACTGTCTTTGTTTCACGGGTTTTGAAAAGTAATTTATTTTTATAATGGGGTTTAGCTGCTTTTCACGGCTGTGTTTATGCCGCTTTACACCCCCTTGACTCACTTACAGAGAGATATCAATACATAGGTTTGAAGATTCTTACTAGTCAGATATATTCTTGTGCGGTGAATAGGGGGTGTTGAGTCCAGTTCACTGAAAAAGGAATAGGTCTTGTCTCTTACATATTGGGTTTATGGAACGGTATCTGAGCTAATTTGAAACCCTTGTTTTATGCATCACCCCACCTCACCTTTCCCGTTCAGCAGCCATAGTGTGTTTTCTAAACGTGTGACTCTGTTCTGTTTTGTAATTCAGTTCAAGTGTAGCGGTTTTTACATTCCCTCTCTAAGTGATATCTTATGATAAGTGTCTTTTTCTGTGTGACTTATTTCACTTAGAATCGTCGTACCTAAATCCACTCATCGTGCTGCTACTAGCCTTATGACGTGGATTTCATGGCTGAGTGATATTCCATTGTACATGAGGACCACAACTTCTTTATCCATTTTTCTCTTTCTTAGGATATTTAAGGTGTAATGAAGTGGGTGTTCTTGTCAACAGAGCAGCCCTAAACTTTGGGGTGCCTGTGTCTTGCTGATTTTTAGTTTTCCCAATTTATACGCCCATGAGTGGAAGTGCCCTATGCTCTCCAAGCTGTGTTTTTTAGATGTTTCAGAACACACCGTACACTTCTCCAGAGTGGCTGTTGGCAATTTACATCCCACCCATCAGCGTAGCAAGGCTCCCATTTCTCCATGGCCGGTCCTGCATTTCTGGTTTGGACACTTTTTTCCGCATGGCCCTTTTGCCCGCTGGGAAGCGAGACTTCTTTGGAGCGCTGATTGGCCTTTCCAGGTTGCTTGGTTGGCCAAAAAGGGCGTATGCGTTTTTTCCTGAATATATTCAGGAAAAAACGCATACGCCCTTTTTGGCCAAGGGCATCATTGTCCACGTTTTGCCGCTTTTCATGTGCTTTCAAGGCGATTCGAATCTACCTCCTGAAATCTGTTTCCTGCAATTCTGCCTTGCTTTCAAAGCCTCTTCGTTGCCTTCCCTTAATATATTTGTGGACGAGAGGTATCATTTAAAACTCTGCAGGTTTGTGAATTGCAGTGCCCCTGAGCTCCATTTTTCAACTCGCTTTTTTGGGAGCTGGCCGCCAAAGCGCAGGATTGCTTCAGGCCCTCTTCTGGTTCTGGGGGTCAGGCTGAGCTTGTTTTTTAATTCTTCTTCCTGATGGGAAAATAGAGTGACCTGTGCCTGTCCCAACACCTAGAGCTAGTCTCTCATTGGTTCCCCCTCTTCCCGTTCATCCTCAGGACAAATTGCAACCTGTACGGAACAGGAGGTTAAAGGTGCTGATTCTCCAAGGAGGGAGATGGCTAGTAAATCGGCTGGAATGGCGAACCCGAGCAAAGGAGATGAGAAATGAGGTGCGTTTTAGAAACCTTTCCCGATCACACGGTGTACCATCTTCTGGGTTTCTCATGCCTGTTTTCGACGTAGGAAGATGCCCTTGAACCTGGAGATTTGGGACCCATGGGATGGGTACCATGCAGTATTACTTGAAAGGGTCTGCGTTGGCTCACCCAACCTCACCGAACCTCTCAGCCCCAAGAGTGTCCACCCTTATGTCGCAATCAGCTGTGGGTCTAGATATGGTCAATCCAGGTTGCATCACAGCCCCTGAACGAATTTTGTAAGAATTTCTCTCTCTTTCACTGCCTTTGTTTCACGGGTTTTGAAAAGTAATTTATTTTTATAATGGGGTTTAGCTGCTTTTCACGGCTGTGTTTATGCCGCTTTACACCCCCTTGACTCACTTACAGAGAGATATCAATACATAGGTTTGAAGATTCTTACTAGTCAGATATATTCTTGTGCGGTGAATAGGGGGTGTTGAGTCCAGTTCACTGAAAAAGGAATAGGTCTTGTCTCTTACATATTGGGTTTATGGAACGGTATCTGAGCTAATTTGAAACCCTTGTTTTATGCATCACCCCACCTCACCTTTCCCGTTCAGCAGCCATAGTGTGTTTTCTGAACGTGTGACTCTGTTCTGTTTTGTAATTCAGTTCAAGTGTAGCGGTTTTTACATTCCCTCTCTAAGTGATATCTTATGATAAGTGTCTTTTTCTGTGTGACTTATTTCACTTAGAATCGTCGTACCTAAATCCACTCATCGTGCTGCTACTAGCCTTATGACGTGGATTTCATGGCTGAGTGATATTCCATTGTACATGAGGACCACCACTTCTTTATCCATTTTTCGCTTTCCTAGGATATTTAAGGTGTAATGAAGTGGGGGTTCTTGTCAACAGAGCAGCCCTAAACTTTGGGGTGCCTGTGTCTTGCTGATTTTTAGTTTTCCCAATTTATACGCCCATGAGTGGAAGTGCCCTATGCTCTCCAAGCTGTGTTTTTTAGATGTTTCAGAACACACCGTACACTTCTCCAGAGTGGCTGTTGGCAAGTTACATCCCACCCATCAGCGTAGCAAGGCTCCCATTTCTCCATGGCCGGTCCTGCATTTCTGGTTTGGACACTTTTTTCCGCATGGCCCTTTTGCCCGCTGGGAAGCGAGACTTCTTTGGAGCGCTGATTGGCCTTTCCAGGTTGCTTGGTTGGCCAAAAAGGGCGTATGCGTTTTTTCCTGAATATATTCAGGAAAAAACGCATACGCCCTTTTTGGCCAAGGGCATCATTGTCCACGTTTTGCCGCTTTTCATGTGCTTTCAAGGCGATTCGAATCTACCTCCTGAAATCTGTTTCCTGCAATTCTGCCTTGCTTTCAAAGCCTCTTCGTTGCCTTCCCTTAATATATTTGTGGACGAGAGGTATCATTTAAAACTCTGCAGGTTTGTGAATTGCAGTGCCCCTGAGCTCCATTTTTCAACTCGCTTTTTTGGGAGCTGGCCGCAAAAGCGCAGGATTGCTTCAGGCCCTCTTCTGGTTCTGGGGGGCAGGCTGAGCTTGTGCTTAATTCTTCTTCCTGATGGGAAAATAGAGTGACCTGTGCCTGTCCCAACACCTAGAGCTAGTCTCTCATTGGTTCCCCCTCTTCCCGTTCATCCTCAGGACAAATTGCAACCTGTACGGAACAGGAGGTTAAAGGTGCTGATTCTCCAAGGAGGGAGATGGCTAGTAAATCGGCTGGAATGGCGAACCCGAGCAAAGGAGATGAGAAATGAGGTGCGTTTTAGAAACCTTTCCCGATCACACGGTGTACCATCTTCTGGGTTTCTCATGCCTGTTTTCGACGTAGGAAGATGCCCTTGAACCTGGAGATTTGGGACCCATGGGATGGGTACCATGCAGTATTACTTGAAAGGGTCTGCGTTGGCTCACCCAACCTCACCGAACCTCTCAGCCCCAAGAGTGTCCACCCTTATGTCGCAATCAGCTGTGGGTCTAGATATGGTCAATCCAGGTTGCATCACAGCCCCTGAACGAATTTTGTAAGAATTTCTCTCTCTTTCACTGCCTTTGTTTCACGGGTTTTGAAAAGTAATTTATTTTTATAATGGGGTTTAGCTGCTTTTCACGGCTGTGTTTATGCCGCTTTACACCCCCTTGACTCACTTACAGAGAGATATCAATACATAGGTTTGAAGATTCTTACTAGTCAGATATATTCTTGTGCGGTGAATAGGGGGTGTTGAGTCCAGTTCACTGAAAAAGGAATAGGTCTTGTCTCTTACATATTGGGTTTATGGAACGGTATCGGAGCTAATTTGAAACCCTTGTTTTATGCATCACCCCACCTCACCTTTCCCGTTCAGCAGCCATAGTGTGTTTTCTGAACGTGTGACTCTGTTCTGTTTTGTAATTCAGTTCAAGTGTAGCGGTTTTTACATTCCCTCTCTAAGTGATATCTTATGATAAGTGTCTTTTTCTGTGTGACTTATTTCACTTAGAATCGTCGTACCTAAATCCACTCATCGTGCTGCTACTAGCCTTATGACGTGGATTTCATGGCTGAGTGATATTCCATTGTACATGAGGACCACCACTTCTTTATCCATTTTTCGCTTTCCTAGGATATTTAAGGTGTAATGAAGTGGGGGTTCTTGTCAACAGAGCAGCCCTAAACTTTGGGGTGCCTGTGTCTTGCTGATTTTTAGTTTTCCCAATTTATACGCCCATGAGTGGAAGTGCCCTATGCTCTCCAAGCTGTGTTTTTTAGATGTTTCAGAACACACCGTACACTTCTCCAGAGTGGCTGTTGGCAATTTACATCCCACCCATCAGCGTAGCAAGGCTCCCATTTCTCCATGGCCGGTCCTGCATTTCTGGTTTGGACACTTTTTTCCGCATGGCCCTTTTGCCCGCTGGGAAGCGAGACTTCTTTGGAGCGCTGATTGGCCTTTCCAGGTTGCTTGGTTGGCCAAAAAGGGCGTATGCGTTTTTTCCTGAATATATTCAGGAAAAAACGCATACGCCCTTTTTGGCCAAGGGCATCATTGTCCACGTTTTGCCGCTTTTCATGTGCTTTCAAGGCGATTCGAATCTACCTCCTGAAATCTGTTTCCTGCAATTCTGCCTTGCTTTCAAAGCCTCTTCGTTGCCTTCCCTTAATATATTTGTGGACGAGAGGTATCATTTAAAACTCTGCAGGTTTGTGAATTGCAGTGCCCCTGAGCTCCATTTTTCAACTCGCTTTTTTGGGAGCTGGCCGCCAAAGCGCAGGATTGCTTCAGGCCCTCTTCTGGTTCTGGGGGGCAGGCTGAGCTTGTGCTTAATTCTTCTTCCTGATGGGAAAATAGAGTGACCTGTGCCTGTCCCAACACCTAGAGCTAGTCTCTCATTGGTTCCCCCTCTTCCCGTTCATCCTCAGGACAAATTGCAACCTGTACGGAACAGGAGGTTAAAGGTGCTGATTCTCCAAGGAGGGAGATGGCTAGTAAATCGGCTGGAATGGCGAACCCGAGCAAAGGAGATGAGAAATGAGGTGCGTTTTAGAAACCTTTCCCGATCACACGGTGTACCATCTTCTGGGTTTCTCATGCCTGTTTTCGACGTAGGAAGATGCCCTTGAACCTGGAGATTTGGGACCCATGGGATGGGTACCATGCAGTATTACTTGAAAGGGTCTGCGTTGGCTCACCCAACCTCACCGAACCTCTCAGCCCCAAGAGTGTCCACCCTTATGTCTCAATCAGCTGTGGGTCTAGATATGGTCAATCGAGGTTGCATCACAACCCCTGAACGAATTTTGTAAGAATTTCTCTCTCTTTCACTGCCTTTGTTTCACGGGTTTTGAAAAGTAATTTATTTTTATAATGGGGTTTAGCTGCTTTTCACGGCTGTGTTTATGCCGCTTTACACCCCCTTGACTCACTTACAGAGAGATATCAATACATAGGTTTGAAGATTCTTACTAGTCAGATATATTCTTGTGCGGTGAATAGGGGGTGTTGAGTCCAGTTCACTGAAAAAGGAATAGGTCTTGTCTCTTACATATTGGGTTTATGGAACGGTATCTGAGCTAATTTGAAACCCTTGTTTTATGCATCACCCCACCTCACCTTTCCCGTTCAGCAGCCATAGTGTGTTTTCTGAACGTGTGACTCTGTTCTGTTTTGTAATTCAGTTCAAGTGTAGCGGTTTTTACATTCCCTCTCTAAGTGATATCTTATGATAAGTGTCTTTTTCTGTGTGACTTATTTCACTTAGAATCGTCGTACCTAAATCCACTCATCGTGCTGCTACTAGCCTTATGACGTGGATTTCATGGCTGAGTGATATTCCATTGTACATGAGGACCACCACTTCTTTATCCATTTTTCGCTTTCCTAGGATATTTAAGGTGTAATGAAGTGGGGGTTCTTGTCAACAGAGCAGCCCTAAACTTTGGGGTGCCTGTGTCTTGCTGATTTTTAGTTTTCCCAATTTATACGCCCATGAGTGGAAGTGCCCTATGCTCTCCAAGCTGTGTTTTTTAGATGTTTCAGAACACACCGTACACTTCTCCAGAGTGGCTGTTGGCAAGTTACATCCCACCCATCAGCGTAGCAAGGCTCCCATTTCTCCATGGCCGGTCCTGCATTTCTGGTTTGGACACTTTTTTCCGCATGGCCCTTTTGCCCGCTGGGAAGCGAGACTTCTTTGGAGCGCTGATTGGCCTTTCCAGGTTGCTTGGTTGGCCAAAAAGGGCGTATGCGTTTTTTCCTGAATATATTCAGGAAAAAACGCATACGCCCTTTTTGGCCAAGGGCATCATTGTCCACGTTTTGCCGCTTTTCATGTGCTTTCAAGGCGATTCGAATCTACCTCCTGAAATCTGTTTCCTGCAATTCTGCCTTGCTTTCAAAGCCTCTTCGTTGCCTTCCCTTAATATATTTGTGGACGAGAGGTATCATTTAAAACTCTGCAGGTTTGTGAATTGCAGTGCCCCTGAGCTCCATTTTTCAACTCGCTTTTTTGGGAGCTGGCCGCCAAAGCGCAGGATTGCTTCAGGCCCTCTTCTGGTTCTGGGGGGCAGGCTGAGCTTGTGCTTAATTCTTCTTCCTGATGGGAAAATAGAGTGACCTGTGCCTGTCCCAACACCTAGAGCTAGTCTCTCATTGGTTCCCCCTCTTCCCGTTCATCCTCAGGACAAATTGCAACCTGTACGGAACAGGAGGTTAAAGGTGCTGATTCTCCAAGGAGGGAGATGGCTAGTAAATCGGCTGGAATGGCGAACCCGAGCAAAGGAGATGAGAAATGAGGTGCGTTTTAGAAACCTTTCCCGATCACACGGTGTACCATCTTCTGGGTTTCTCATGCCTGTTTTCGACGTAGGAAGATGCCCTTGAACCTGGAGATTTGGGACCCATGGGATGGGTACCATGCAGTATTACTTGAAAGGGTCTGCGTTGGCTCACCCAACCTCACCGAACCTCTCAGCCCCAAGAGTGTCCACCCTTATGTCGCAATCAGCTGTGGGTCTAGATATGGTCAATCCAGGTTGCATCACAGCCCCTGAACGAATTTTGTAAGAATTTCTCTCTCTTTCACTGCCTTTGTTTCACGGGTTTTGAAAAGTAATTTATTTTTATAATGGGGTTTAGCTGCTTTTCACGGCTGTGTTTATTCCGCTTTACACCCACTTGACTCACTTACAGAGAGATATCAATACATAGGTTTGAAGATTCTTACTAGTCAGATATATTCTTGTGTGGTGAATAGGGGGTGTTGAGTCCAGTTCACTGAAAAAGGAATAGGTCTTGTCTCTTACATATTGGGTTTATGGAACGGTATCGGAGCTAATTTGAAACCCTTGTTTTATGCATCACCCCACCTCACCTTTCCCGTTCAGCAGCCATAGTGTGTTTTCTAAACGTGTGACTCTGTTCTGTTTTGTAATTCAGTTCAAGTGTAGCGGTTTTTACATTCCCTCTCTAAGTGATATCTTATGATAAGTGTCTTTTTCTGTGTGACTTATTTCACTTAGAATCGTCGTACCTAAATCCACTCATCGTGCTGCTACTAGCCTTATGACGTGGATTTCATGGCTGAGTGATATTCCATTGTACATGAGGACCACCACTTCTTTATCCATTTTTCTCTTTCCTAGGATATTTAAGGTGTAATGAAGTGGGGGTTCTTGTCAACAGAGCAGCCCTAAACTTTGGGGTGCCTGTGTCTTGCTGATTTTTAGTTTTCCCAATTTATACGCCCATGAGTGGAAGTGCCCTATGCTCTCCAAGCTGTGTTTTTTAGATGTTTCAGAACACACCGTACACTTCTCCAGAGTGGCTGTTGGCAAGTTACATCCCACCCATCAGCGTAGCAAGGCTCCCATTTCTCCATGGCCGGTCCTGCATTTCTGGTTTGGACACTTTTTTCCGCATGGCCCTTTTGCCCGCTGGGAAGCGAGACTTCTTTGGAGCGCTGATTGGCCTTTCCAGGTTGCTTGGTTGGCCAAAAAGGGCGTATGCGTTTTTTCCTGAATATATTCAGGAAAAAACGCATACGCCCTTTTTGGCCAAGGGCATCATTGTCCACGTTTTGCCGCTTTTCATGTGCTTTCAAGGCGATTCGAATCTACCTCCTGAAATCTGTTTCCTGCAATTCTGCCTTGCTTTCAAAGCCTCTTCGTTGCCTTCCCTTAATATATTTGTGGACGAGAGGTATCATTTAAAACTCTGCAGGTTTGTGAATTGCAGTGCCCCTGAGCTCCATTTTTCAACTCGCTTTTTTGGGAGCTGGCCGCAAAAGCGCAGGATTGCTTCAGGCCCTCTTCTCGTTCTGGGGGGCAGGCTGAACTTGTGCTTAATTCTTCTTCCTGATGGGAAAATAGAGTGACCTGTGCCTGTCCCAACACCTAGAGCTAGTCTCTCATTGGTTCCCCCTCTTCCCGTTCATCCTCAGGACAAATTGCAACCTGTACGGAACAGGAGGTTAAAGGTGCTGATTCTCCAAGGAGGGAGATGGCTAGTAAATCGGCTGGAATGGCGAACCCGAGCAAAGGAGATGAGAAATGAGGTGCGTTTTAGAAACCTTTCCCGATCACACGGTGTACCATCTTCTGGGTTTCTCATGCCTGTTTTCGACGTAGGAAGATGCCCTTGAACCTGGAGATTTGGGACCCATGGGATGGGTACCATGCAGTATTACTTGAAAGGGTCTGCGTTGGCTCACCCAACCTCACCGAACCTCTCAGCCCCAAGAGTGTCCACCCTTATGTCTCAATCAGCTGTGGGTCTAGATATGGTCAATCCAGGTTGCATCACAGCCCCTGAACGAATTTTGTAAGAATTTCTCTCTCTTTCACTGCCTTTGTTTCACGGGTTTTGAAAAGTAATTTATTTTTATAATGGGGTTTAGCTGCTTTTCACGGCTGTGTTTATGCCGCTTTACACCCCCTTGACTCACTTACAGAGAGATATCAATACATAGGTTTGAAGATTCTTACTAGTCAGATATATTCTTGTGCGGTGAATAGGGGGTGTTGAGTCCAGTTCACTGAAAAAGGAATAGGTCTTGTCTCTTACATATTGGGTTTATGGAACGGTATCGGAGCTAATTTGAAACCCTTGTTTTATGCATCACCCCACCTCACCTTTCCCGTTCAGCAGCCATAGTGTGTTTTCTGAACGTGTGACTCTGTTCTGTTTTGTAATTCAGTTCAAGTGTAGCGGTTTTTACATTCCCTCTCTAAGTGATATCTTATGATAAGTGTCTTTTTCTGTGTGACTTATTTCACTTAGAATCGTCGTACCTAAATCCACTCATCGTGCTGCTACTAGCCTTATGACGTGGATTTCATGGCTGAGTGATATTCCATTGTACATGAGGACCACCACTTCTTTATCCATTTTTCGCTTTCCTAGGATATTTAAGGTGTAATGAAGTGGGGGTTCTTGTCAACAGAGCAGCCCTAAACTTTGGGGTGCCTGTGTCTTGCTGATTTTTAGTTTTCCCAATTTATACGCCCATGAGTGGAAGTGCCCTATGCTCTCCAAGCTGTGTTTTTTAGATGTTTCAGAACACACCGTACACTTCTCCAGAGTGGCTGTTGGCAATTTACATCCCACCCATCAGCGTAGCAAGGCTCCCATTTCTCCATGGCCGGTCCTGCATTTCTGGTTTGGACACTTTTTTCCGCATGGCCCTTTTGCCCGCTGGGAAGCGAGACTTCTTTGGAGCGCTGATTGGCCTTTCCAGGTTGCTTGGTTGGCCAAAAAGGGCGTATGCGTTTTTTCCTGAATATATTCAGGAAAAAACGCATACGCCCTTTTTGGCCAAGGGCATCATTGTCCACGTTTTGCCGCTTTTCATGTGCTTTCAAGGCGATTCGAATCTACCTCCTGAAATCTGTTTCCTGCAATTCTGCCTTGCTTTCAAAGCCTCTTCGTTGCCTTCCCTTAATATATTTGTGGACGAGAGGTATCATTTAAAACTCTGCAGGTTTGTGAATTGCAGTGCCCCTGAGCTCCATTTTTCAACTCGCTTTTTTGGGAGCTGGCCGCAAAAGCGCAGGATTGCTTCAGGCCCTCTTCTGGTTCTGGGGGGCAGGCTGAGCTTGTGCTTAATTCTTCTTCCTGATGGGAAAATAGAGTGACCTGTGCCTGTCCCAACACCTAGAGCTAGTCTCTCATTGGTTCCCCCTCTTCCCGTTCATCCTCAGGACAAATTGCAACCTGTACGGAACAGGAGGTTAAAGGTGCTGATTCTCCAAGGAGGGAGATGGCTAGTAAATCGGCTGGAATGGCGAACCCGAGCAAAGGAGATGAGAAATGAGGTGCGTTTTAGAAACCTTTCCCGATCACACGGTGTACCATCTTCTGGGTTTCTCATGCCTGTTTTCGACGTAGGAAGATGCCCTTGAACCTGGAGATTTGGGACCCATGGGATGGGTACCATGCAGTATTACTTGAAAGGGTCTGCGTTGGCTCACCCAACCTCACCGAACCTCTCAGCCCCAAGAGTGTCCACCCTTATGTCTCAATCAGCTGTGGGTCTAGATATGGTCAATCCAGGTTGCATCACAGCCCCTGAACGAATTTTGTAAGAATTTCTCTCTCTTTCACTGCCTTTGTTTCACGGGTTTTGAAAAGTAATTTATTTTTATAATGGGGTTTAGCTGCTTTTCACGGCTGTGTTTATGCCGCTTTACACCCCCTTGACTCACTTACAGAGAGATATCAATACATAGGTTTGAAGATTCTTACTAGTCAGATATATTCTTGTGCGGTGAATAGGGGGTGTTGAGTCCAGTTCACTGAAAAAGGAATAGGTCTTGTCTCTTACATATTGGGTTTATGGAACGGTATCTGAGCTAATTTGAAACCCTTGTTTTATGCATCACCCCACCTCACCTTTCCCGTTCAGCAGCCATAGTGTGTTTTCTGAACGTGTGACTCTGTTCTGTTTTGTAATTCAGTTCAAGTGTAGCGGTTTTTACATTCCCTCTCTAAGTGATATCTTATGATAAGTGTCTTTTTCTGTGTGACTTATTTCACTTAGAATCGTCGTACCTAAATCCACTCATCGTGCTGCTACTAGCCTTATGACGTGGATTTCATGGCTGAGTGATATTCCATTGTACATGAGGACCACCACTTCTTTATCCATTTTTCGCTTTCCTAGGATATTTAAGGTGTAATGAAGTGGGGGTTCTTGTCAACAGAGCAGCCCTAAACTTTGGGGTGCCTGTGTCTTGCTGATTTTTAGTTTTCCCAATTTATACGCCCATGAGTGGAAGTGCCCTATGCTCTCCAAGCTGTGTTTTTTAGATGTTTCAGAACACACCGTACACTTCTCCAGAGTGGCTGTTGGCAAGTTACATCCCACCCATCAGCGTAGCAAGGCTCCCATTTCTCCATGGCCGGTCCTGCATTTCTGGTTTGGACACTTTTTTCCGCATGGCCCTTTTGCCCGCTGGGAAGCGAGACTTCTTTGGAGCGCTGATTGGCCTTTCCAGGTTGCTTGGTTGGCCAAAAAGGGCGTATGCGTTTTTTCCTGAATATATTCAGGAAAAAACGCATACGCCCTTTTTGGCCAAGGGCATCATTGTCCACGTTTTGCCGCTTTTCATGTGCTTTCAAGGCGATTCGAATCTACCTCCTGAAATCTGTTTCCTGCAATTCTGCCTTGCTTTCAAAGCCTCTTCGTTGCCTTCCCTTAATATATTTGTGGACGAGAGGTATCATTTAAAACTCTGCAGGTTTGTGAATTGCAGTGCCCCTGAGCTCCATTTTTCAACTCGCTTTTTTGGGAGCTGGCCGCAAAAGCGCAGGATTGCTTCAGGCCCTCTTCTGGTTCTGGGGGGCAGGCTGAGCTTGTGCTTAATTCTTCTTCCTGATGGGAAAATAGAGTGACCTGTGCCTGTCCCAACACCTAGAGCTAGTCTCTCATTGGTTCCCCCTCTTCCCGTTCATCCTCAGGACAAATTGCAACCTGTACGGAACAGGAGGTTAAAGGTGCTGATTCTCCAAGGAGGGAGATGGCTAGTAAATCGGCTGGAATGGCGAACCCGAGCAAAGGAGATGAGAAATGAGGTGCGTTTTAGAAACCTTTCCCGATCACACGGTGTACCATCTTCTGGGTTTCTCATGCCTGTTTTCGACGTAGGAAGATGCCCTTGAACCTGGAGATTTGGGACCCATGGGATGGGTACCATGCAGTATTACTTGAAAGGGTCTGCGTTGGCTCACCCAACCTCACCGAACCTCTCAGCCCCAAGAGTGTCCACCCTTATGTCTCAATCAGCTGTGGGTCTAGATATGGTCAATCCAGGTTGCATCACAGCCCCTGAACGAATTTTGTAAGAATTTCTCTCTCTTTCACTGCCTTTGTTTCACGGGTTTTGAAAAGTAATTTATTTTTATAATGGGGTTTAGCTGCTTTTCACGGCTGTGTTTATGCCGCTTTACACCCCCTTGACTCACTTACAGAGAGATATCAATACATAGGTTTGAAGATTCTTACTAGTCAGATATATTCTTGTGCGGTGAATAGGGGGTGTTGAGTCCAGTTCACTGAAAAAGGAATAGGTCTTGTCTCTTACATATTGGGTTTATGGAACGGTATCGGAGCTAATTTGAAACCCTTGTTTTATGCATCACCCCACCTCACCTTTCCCGTTCAGCAGCCATAGTTTGTTTTCTAAACGTGTGACTCTGTTCTGTTTTGTAATTCAGTTCAAGTGTAGCGGTTTTTACATTCCCTCTCTAAGTGATATCTTATGATAAGTGTCTTTTTCTGTGTGACTTATTTCACTTAGAATCGTCGTACCTAAATCCACTCATCGTGCTGCTACTAGCCTTATGACGTGGATTTCATGGCTGAGTGATATTCCATTGTACATGAGGACCACCACTTCTTTATCCATTTTTCTCTTTCCTAGGATATTTAAGGTGTAATGAAGTGGGGGTTCTTGTCAACAGAGCAGCCCTAAACTTTGGGGTGCCTGTGTCTTGCTGATTTTTAGTTTTCCCAATTTATACGCCCATGAGTGGAAGTGCCCTATGCTCTCCAAGCTGTGTTTTTTAGATGTTTCAGAACACACCGTACACTTCTCCAGAGTGGCTGTTGGCAATTTACATCCCACCCATCAGCGTAGCAAGGCTCCCATTTCTCCATGGCCGGTCCTGCATTTCTGGTTTGGACACTTTTTTCCGCATGGCCCTTTTGCCCGCTGGGAAGCGAGACTTCTTTGGAGCGCTGATTGGCCTTTCCAGGTTGCTTGGTTGGCCAAAAAGGGCGTATGCGTTTTTTCCTGAATATATTCAGGAAAAAACGCATACGCCCTTTGTGGCCAAGGGCATCATTGTCCACGTTTTGCCGCTTTTCATGTGCTTTCAAGGCGATTCGAATCTACCTCCTGAAATCTGTTTCCTGCAATTCTGCCTTGCTTTCAAAGCCTCTTCGTTGCCTTCCCTTAATATATTTGTGGACGAGAGGTATCATTTAAAACTCTGCAGGTTTGTGAATTGCAGTGCCCCTGAGCTCCATTTTTCAACTCGCTTTTTTGGGAGCTGGCCGCCAAAGCGCAGGATTGCTTCAGGCCCTCTTCTGGTTCTGGGGGGCAGGCTGAGCTTGTGCTTAATTCTTCTTCCTGATGGGAAAATAGAGTGACCTGTGCCTGTCCCAACACCTAGAGCTAGTCTCTCATTGGTTCCCCCTCTTCCCGTTCATCCTCAGGACAAATTGCAACCTGTACGGAACAGGAGGTTAAAGGTGCTGATTCTCCAAGGAGGGAGATGGCTAGTAAATCGGCTGGAATGGCGAACCCGAGCAAAGGAGATGAGAAATGAGGTGCGTTTTAGAAACCTTTCCCGATCACACGGTGTACCATCTTCTGGGTTTCTCATGCCTGTTTTCGACGTAGGAAGATGCCCTTGAACCTGGAGATTTGGGACCCATGGGATGGGTACCATGCAGTATTACTTGAAAGGGTCTGCGTTGGCTCACCCAACCTCACCGAACCTCTCAGCCCCAAGAGTGTCCACCCTTATGTCTCAATCAGCTGTGGGTCTAGATATGGTCAATCCAGGTTGCATCACAGCCCCTGAACGAATTTTGTAAGAATTTCTCTCTCTTTCACTGCCTTTGTTTCACGGGTTTTGAAAAGTAATTTATTTTTATAATGGGGTTTAGCTGCTTTTCACGGCTGTGTTTATGCCGCTTTACACCCCCTTGACTCACTTACAGAGAGATATCAATACATAGGTTTGAAGATTCTTACTAGTCAGATATATTCTTGTGCGGTGAATAGGGGGTGTTGAGTCCAGTTCACTGAAAAAGGAATAGGTCTTGTCTCTTACATATTGGGTTTATGGAACGGTATCTGAGCTAATTTGAAACCCTTGTTTTATGCATCACCCCACCTCACCTTTCCCGTTCAGCAGCCATAGTGTGTTTTCTGAACGTGTGACTCTGTTCTGTTTTGTAATTCAGTTCAAGTGTAGCGGTTTTTACATTCCCTCTCTAAGTGATATCTTATGATAAGTGTCTTTTTCTGTGTGACTTATTTCACTTAGAATCGTCGTACCTAAATCCACTCATCGTGCTGCTACTAGCCTTATGACGTGGATTTCATGGCTGAGTGATATTCCATTGTACATGAGGACCACCACTTCTTTATCCATTTTTCTCTTTCCTAGGATATTTAAGGTGTAATGAAGTGGGGGTTCTTGTCAACAGAGCAGCCCTAAACTTTGGGGTGCCTGTGTCTTGCTGATTTTTAGTTTTCCCAATTTATACGCCCATGAGTGGAAGTGCCCTATGCTCTCCCAGCTGTGTTTTTTAGATGTTTCAGAACACACCGTACACTTCTCCAGAGTGGCTGTTGGCAAGTTACATCCCACCCATCAGCGTAGCAAGGCTCCCATTTCTCCATGGCCGGTCCTGCATTTCTGGTTTGGACACTTTTTTCCGCATGGCCCTTTTGCCCGCTGGGAAGCGAGACTTCTTTGGAGCGCTGATTGGCCTTTCCAGGTTGCTTGGTTGGCCAAAAAGGGCGTATGCGTTTTTTCCTGAATATATTCAGGAAAAAACGCATACGCCCTTTTTGGCCAAGGGCATCATTGTCCACGTTTTGCCGCTTTTCATGTGCTTTCAAGGCGATTCGAATCTACCTCCTGAAATCTGTTTCCTGCAATTCTGCCTTGCTTTCAAAGCCTCTTCGTTGCCTTCCCTTAATATATTTGTGGACGAGAGGTATCATTTAAAACTCTGCAGGTTTGTGAATTGCAGTGCCCCTGAGCTCCATTTTTCAACTCGCTTTTTTGGGAGCTGGCCGCCAAAGCGCAGGATTGCTTCAGGCCCTCTTCTGGTTCTGGGGGGCAGGCTGAGCTTGTGCTTAATTCTTCTTCCTGATGGGAAAATAGAGTGACCTGTGCCTGTCCCAACACCTAGAGCTAGTCTCTCATTGGTTCCCCCTCTTCCCGTTCATCCTCAGGACAAATTGCAACCTGTACGGAACAGGAGGTTAAAGGTGCTGATTCTCCAAGGAGGGAGATGGCTAGTAAATCGGCTGGAATGGCGAACCCGAGCAAAGGAGATGAGAAATGAGGTGCGTTTTAGAAACCTTTCCCGATCACACGGTGTACCATCTTCTGGGTTTCTCATGCCTGTTTTCGACGTAGGAAGATGCCCTTGAACCTGGAGATTTGGGACCCATGGGATGGGTACCATGCAGTATTACTTGAAAGGGTCTGCGTTGGCTCACCCAACCTCACCGAACCTCTCAGCCCCAAGAGTGTCCACCCTTATGTCGCAATCAGCTGTGGGTCTAGATATGGTCAATCCAGGTTGCATCACAGCCCCTGAACGAATTTTGTAAGAATTTCTCTCTCTTTCACTGCCTTTGTTTCACGGGTTTTGAAAAGTAATTTATTTTTATAATGGGGTTTAGCTGCTTTTCACGGCTGTGTTTATGCCGCTTTACACCCCCTTGACTCACTTACAGAGAGATATCAATACATAGGTTTGAAGATTCTTACTAGTCAGATATATTCTTGTGCGGTGAATAGGGGGTGTTGAGTCCAGTTCACTGAAAAAGGAATAGGTCTTGTCTCTTACATATTGGGTTTATGGAACGGTATCTGAGCTAATTTGAAACCCTTGTTTTATGCATCACCCCACCTCACCTTTCCCGTTCAGCAGCCATAGTGTGTTTTCTGAACGTGTGACTCTGTTCTGTTTTGTAATTCAGTTCAAGTGTAGCGGTTTTTACATTCCCTCTCTAAGTGATATCTTATGATAAGTGTCTTTTTCTGTGTGACTTATTTCACTTAGAATCGTCGTACCTAAATCCACTCATCGTGCTGCTACTAGCCTTATGACGTGGATTTCATGGCTGAGTGATATTCCATTGTACATGAGGACCACCACTTCTTTATCCATTTTTCTCTTTCCTAGGATATTTAAGGTGTAATGAAGTGGGGGTTCTTGTCAACAGAGCAGCCCTAAACTTTGGGGTGCCTGTGTCTTGCTGATTTTTAGTTTTCCCAATTTATACGCCCATGAGTGGAAGTGCCCTATGCTCTCCCAGCTGTGTTTTTTAGATGTTTCAGAACACACCGTACACTTCTCCAGAGTGGCTGTTGGCAAGTTACATCCCACCCATCAGCGTAGCAAGGCTCCCATTTCTCCATGGCCGGTCCTGCATTTCTGGTTTGGACACTTTTTTCCGCATGGCCCTTTTGCCCGCTGGGAAGCGAGACTTCTTTGGAGCGCTGATTGGCCTTTCCAGGTTGCTTGGTTGGCCAAAAAGGGCGTATGCGTTTTTTCCTGAATATATTCAGGAAAAAACGCATACGCCCTTTTTGGCCAAGGGCATCATTGTCCACGTTTTGCCGCTTTTCATGTGCTTTCAAGGCGATTCGAATCTACCTCCTGAAATCTGTTTCCTGCAATTCTGCCTTGCTTTCAAAGCCTCTTCGTTGCCTTCCCTTAATATATTTGTGGACGAGAGGTATCATTTAAAACTCTGCAGGTTTGTGAATTGCAGTGCCCCTGAGCTCCATTTTTCAACTCGCTTTTTTGGGAGCTGGCCGCCAAAGCGCAGGATTGCTTCAGGCCCTCTTCTGGTTCTGGGGGGCAGGCTGAGCTTGTGCTTAATTCTTCTTCCTGATGGGAAAATAGAGTGACCTGTGCCTGTCCCAACACCTAGAGCTAGTCTCTCATTGGTTCCCCCTCTTCCCGTTCATCCTCAGGACAAATTGCAAACTGTACGGAACAGGAGGTTAAAGGTGCTGATTCTCCAAGGAGGGAGATGGCTAGTAAATCGGCTGGAATGGCGAACCCGAGCAAAGGAGATGAGAAATGAGGTGCGTTTTAGAAACCTTTCCCGATCACACGGTGTACCATCTTCTGGGTTTCTCATGCCTGTTTTCGACGTAGGAAGATGCCCTTGAACCTGGAGATTTGGGACCCATGGGATGGGTACCATGCAGTATTACTTGAAAGGGTCTGCGTTGGCTCACCCAACCTCACCGAACCTCTCAGCCCCAAGAGTGTCCACCCTTATGTCTCAATCAGCTGTGGGTCTAGATATGGTCAATCCAGGTTGCATCACAGCCCCTGAACGAATTTTGTAAGAATTTCTCTCTCTTTCACTGCCTTTGTTTCACGGGTTTTGAAAAGTAATTTATTTTTATAATGGGGTTTAGCTGCTTTTCACGGCTGTGTTTATTCCGCTTTACACCCCCTTGACTCACTTACAGAGAGATATCAATACATAGGTTTGAAGATTCTTACTAGTCAGATATATTCTTGTGCGGTGAATAGGGGGTGTTGAGTCCAGTTAACTGAAAAAGGAATAGGTCTTGTCTCTTACATATTGGGTTTATGGAACGGTATCGGAGCTAATTTGAAACCCTTGTTTTATGCATCACCCCACCTCACCTTTCCCGTTCAGCAGCCATAGTGTGTTTTCTGAACGTGTGACTCTGTTCTGTTTTGTAATTCAGTTCAAGTGTAGCGGTTTTTACATTCCCTCTCTAAGTGATATCTTATGATAAGTGTCTTTTTCTGTGTGACTTATTTCACTTAGAATCGTCGTACCTAAATCCACTCATCGTGCTGCTACTAGCCTTATGACGTGGATTTCATGGCTGAGTGATATTCCATTGTACATGAGGACCACCACTTCTTTATCCATTTTTCTCTTTCCTAGGATATTTAAGGTGTAATGAAGTGGGGGTTCTTGTCAACAGAGCAGCCCTAAACTTTGGGGTGCCTGTGTCTTGCTGATTTTTAGTTTTCCCAGTTTATACGCCCATGAGTGGAAGTGCCCTATGCTCTCCAAGCTGTGTTTTTTAGATGTTTCAGAACACACCGTACACTTCTCCAGAGTGGCTGTTGGCAAGTTACATCCCACCCATCAGCGTAGCAAGGCTCCCATTTCTCCATGGCCGGTCCTGCATTTCTGGTTTGGACACTTTTTTCCGCATGGCCCTTTTGCCCGCTGGGAAGCGAGACTTCTTTGGAGCGCTGATTGGCCTTTCCAGGTTGCTTGGTTGGCCAAAAAGGGCGTATGCGTTTTTTCCTGAATATATTCAGGAAAAAACGCATACGCCCTTTTTGGCCAAGGGCATCATTGTCCACGTTTTGCCGCTTTTCATGTGCTTTCAAGGCGATTCGAATCTACCTCCTGAAATCTGTTTCCTGCAATTCTGCCTTGCTTTCAAAGCCTCTTCGTTGCCTTCCCTTAATATATTTGTGGACGAGAGGTATCATTTAAAACTCTGCAGGTTTGTGAATTGCAGTGCCCCTGAGCTCCATTTTTCAACTCGCTTTTTTGGGAGCTGGCCGCAAAAGCGCAGGATTGCTTCAGGCCCTCTTCTGGTTCTGGGGGGCAGGCTGAGCTTGTGCTTAATTCTTCTTCCTGATGGGAAAATAGAGTGACCTGTGCCTGTCCCAACACCTAGAGCTAGTCTCTCATTGGTTCCCCCTCTTCCCGTTCATCCTCAGGACAAATTGCAACCTGTACGGAACAGGAGGTTAAAGGTGCTGATTCTCCAAGGAGGGAGATGGCTAGTAAATCGGCTGGAATGGCGAACCCGAGCAAAGGAGATGAGAAATGAGGTGCGTTTTAGAAACCTTTCCCGATCACACGGTGTACCATCTTCTGGGTTTCTCATGCCTGTTTTCGACATAGGAAGATGCCCTTGAACCTGGAGATTTGGGACCCATGGGATGGGTACCATGCAGTATTACTTGAAAGGG
Organism: Balaenoptera acutorostrata; assembly: GCF_949987535.1. Lineage (NCBI taxonomy): Eukaryota > Metazoa > Chordata > Mammalia > Artiodactyla > Balaenopteridae > Balaenoptera > Balaenoptera acutorostrata. The sequence continues at coordinate 29,226 of NW_026646701.1, forward strand.
TCTGCGTTGGCTCACCCAACCTCACCGAACCTCTCAGCCCCAAGAGTGTCCACCCTTATGTCTCAATCAGCTGTGGGTCTAGATATGGTCAATCCAGGTTGCATCACAGCCCCTGAACGAATTTTGTAAGAATTTCTCTCTCTTTCACTGCCTTTGTTTCACGGGTTTTGAAAAGTAATTTATTTTTATAATGGGGTTTAGCTGCTTTTCACGGCTGTGTTTATGCCGCTTTACACCCCCTTGACTCACTTACAGAGAGATATCAATACATAGGTTTGAAGATTCTTACTAGTCAGATATATTCTTGTGCGGTGAATAGGGGGTGTTGAGTCCAGTTCACTGAAAAAGGAATAGGTCTTGTCTCTTACATATTGGGTTTATGGAACGGTATCGGAGCTAATTTGAAACCCTTGTTTTATGCATCACCCCACCTCACCTTTCCCGTTCAGCAGCCATAGTTTGTTTTCTAAACGTGTGACTCTGTTCTGTTTTGTAATTCAGTTCAAGTGTAGCGGTTTTTACATTCCCTCTCTAAGTGATATCTTATGATAAGTGTCTTTTTCTGTGTGACTTATTTCACTTAAAATCGTCGTACCTAAATCCACTCATCGTGCTGCTACTAGCCTTATGACGTGGATTTCATGGCTGAGTGATATTCCATTGTACATGAGGACCACCACTTCTTTATCCATTTTTCTCTTTCCTAGGATATTTAAGGTGTAATGAAGTGGGGGTTCTTGTCAACAGAGCAGCCCTAAACTTTGGGGTGCCTGTGTCTTGCTGATTTTTAGTTTTCCCAATTTATACGCCCATGAGTGGAAGTGCCCTATGCTCTCCAAGCTGTGTTTTTTAGATGTTTCAGAACACACCGTACACTTCTCCAGAGTGGCTGTTGGCAATTTACATCCCACCCATCAGCGTAGCAAGGCTCCCATTTCTCCATGGCCGGTCCTGCATTTCTGGTTTGGACACTTTTTTCCGCATGGCCCTTTTGCCCGCTGGGAAGCGAGACTTCTTTGGAGCGCTGATTGGCCTTTCCAGGTTGCTTGGTTGGCCAAAAAGGGCGTATGCGTTTTTTCCTGAATATATTCAGGAAAAAACGCATACGCCCTTTTTGGCCAAGGGCATCATTGTCCACGTTTTGCCGCTTTTCATGTGCTTTCAAGGCGATTCGAATCTACCTCCTGAAATCTGTTTCCTGCAATTCTGCCTTGCTTTCAAAGCCTCTTCGTTGCCTTCCCTTAATATATTTGTGGACGAGAGGTATCATTTAAAACTCTGCAGGTTTGTGAATTGCAGTGCCCCTGAGCTCCATTTTTCAACTCGCTTTTTTGGGAGCTGGCCGCCAAAGCGCAGGATTGCTTCAGGCCCTCTTCTGGTTCTGGGGGGCAGGCTGAGCTTGTGCTTAATTCTTCTTCCTGATGGGAAAATAGAGTGACCTGTGCCTGTCCCAACACCTAGAGCTAGTCTCTCATTGGTTCCCCCTCTTCCCCTTCATCCTCAGGACAAATTGCAACCTGTACGGAACAGGAGGTTAAAGGTGCTGATTCTCCAAGGAGGGAGATGGCTAGTAAATCGGCTGGAATGGCGAACCCGAGCAAAGGAGATGAGAAATGAGGTGCGTTTTAGAAACCTTTCCCGATCACACGGTGTACCATCTTCTGGGTTTCTCATGCCTGTTTTCGACATAGGAAGATGCCCTTGAACCTGGAGATTTGGGACCCATGGGATGGGTACCATGCAGTATTACTTGAAAGGGTCTGCGTTGGCTCACCCAACCTCACCGAACCTCTCAGCCCCAAGAGTGTCCACCCTTATGTCTCAATCAGCTGTGGGTCTAGATATGGTCAATCCAGGTTGCATCACAGCCCCTGAACGAATTTTGTAAGAATTTCTCTCTCTTTCACTGCCTTTGTTTCACGGGTTTTGAAAAGTAATTTATTTTTATAATGGGGTTTAGCTGCTTTTCACGGCTGTGTTTATGCCGCTTTACACCCCCTTGACTCACTTACAGAGAGATATCAATACATAGGTTTGAAGATTCTTACTAGTCAGATATATTCTTGTGCGGTGAATAGGGGGTGTTGAGTCCAGTTCACTGAAAAAGGAATAGGTCTTGTCTCTTACATATTGGGTTTATGGAACGGTATCTGAGCTAATTTGAAACCCTTGTTTTATGCATCACCCCACCTCACCTTTCCCGTTCAGCAGCCATAGTGTGTTTTCTGAACGTGTGACTCTGTTCTGTTTTGTAATTCAGTTCAAGTGTAGCGGTTTTTACATTCCCTCTCTAAGTGATATCTTATGATAAGTGTCTTTTTCTGTGTGACTTATTTCACTTAGAATCGTCGTACCTAAATCCACTCATCGTGCTGCTACTAGCCTTATGACGTGGATTTCATGGCTGAGTGATATTCCATTGTACATGAGGACCACCACTTCTTTATCCATTTTTCGCTTTCCTAGGATATTTAAGGTGTAATGAAGTGGGGGTTCTTGTCAACAGAGCAGCCCTAAACTTTGGGGTGCCTGTGTCTTGCTGATTTTTAGTTTTCCCAATTTATACGCCCATGAGTGGAAGTGCCCTATGCTCTCCAAGCTGTGTTTTTTAGATGTTTCAGAACACACCGTACACTTCTCCAGAGTGGCTGTTGGCAAGTTACATCCCACCCATCAGCGTAGCAAGGCTCCCATTTCTCCATGGCCGGTCCTGCATTTCTGGTTTGGACACTTTTTTCCGCATGGCCCTTTTGCCCGCTGGGAAGCGAGACTTCTTTGGAGCGCTGATTGGCCTTTCCAGGTTGCTTGGTTGGCCAAAAAGGGCGTATGCGTTTTTTCCTGAATATATTCAGGAAAAAACGCATACGCCCTTTTTGGCCAAGGGCATCATTGTCCACGTTTTGCCGCTTTTCATGTGCTTTCAAGGCGATTCGAATCTACCTCCTGAAATCTGTTTCCTGCAATTCTGCCTTGCTTTCAAAGCCTCTTCGTTGCCTTCCCTTAATATATTTGTGGACGAGAGGTATCATTTAAAACTCTGCAGGTTTGTGAATTGCAGTGCCCCTGAGCTCCATTTTTCAACTCGCTTTTTTGGGAGCTGGCCGCCAAAGCGCAGGATTGCTTCAGGCCCTCTTCTGGTTCTGGGGGGCAGGCTGAGCTTGTGCTTAATTCTTCTTCCTGATGGGAAAATAGAGTGACCTGTGCCTGTCCCAACACCTAGAGCTAGTCTCTCATTGGTTCCCCCTCTTCCCGTTCATCCTCAGGACAAATTGCAACCTGTACGGAACAGGAGGTTAAAGGTGCTGATTCTCCAAGGAGGGAGATGGCTAGTAAATCGGCTGGAATGGCGAACCCGAGCAAAGGAGATGAGAAATGAGGTGCGTTTTAGAAACCTTTCCCGATCACACGGTGTACCATCTTCTGGGTTTCTCATGCCTGTTTTCGACGTAGGAAGATGCCCTTGAACCTGGAAATTTGGGACCCATGGGATGGGTACCATGCAGTATTACTTGAAAGGGTCTGCGTTGGCTCACCCAACCTCACCGAACCTCTCAGCCCCAAGAGTGTCCACCCTTATGTCTCAATCAGCTGTGGGTCTAGATATGGTCAATCCAGGTTGCATCACAGCCCCTGAACGAATTTTGTAAGAATTTCTCTCTCTTTCACTGCCTTTGTTTCACGGGTTTTGAAAAGTAATTTATTTTTATAATGGGGTTTAGCTGCTTTTCACGGCTGTGTTTATGCCGCTTTACACCCCCTTGACTCACTTACAGAGAGATATCAATACATAGGTTTGAAGATTCTTACTAGTCAGATATATTCTTGTGCGGTGAATAGGGGGTGTTGAGTCCAGTTCACTGAAAAAGGAATAGGTCTTGTCTCTTACATATTGGGTTTATGGAACGGTATCGGAGCTAATTTGAAACCCTTGTTTTATGCATCACCCCACCTCACCTTTCCCGTTCAGCAGCCATAGTGTGTTTTCTGAACGTGTGACTCTGTTCTGTTTTGTAATTCAGTTCAAGTGTAGCGGTTTTTACATTCCCTCTCTAAGTGATATCTTATGATAAGTGTCTTTTTCTGTGTGACTTATTTCACTTAGAATCGTCGTACCTAAATCCACTCATCGTGCTGCTACTAGCCTTATGACGTGGATTTCATGGCTGAGTGATATTCCATTGTACATGAGGACCACCACTTCTTTATCCATTTTTCGCTTTCCTAGGATATTTAAGGTGTAATGAAGTGGGGGTTCTTGTCAACAGAGCAGCCCTAAACTTTGGGGTGCCTGTGTCTTGCTGATTTTTAGTTTTCCCAATTTATACGCCCATGAGTGGAAGTGCCCTATGCTCTCCAAGCTGTGTTTTTTAGATGTTTCAGAACACACCGTACACTTCTCCAGAGTGGCTGTTGGCAATTTACATCCCACCCATCAGCGTAGCAAGGCTCCCATTTCTCCATGGCCGGTCCTGCATTTCTGGTTTGGACACTTTTTTCCGCATGGCCCTTTTGCCCGCTGGGAAGCGAGACTTCTTTGGAGCGCTGATTGGCCTTTCCAGGTTGCTTGGTTGGCCAAAAAGGGCGTATGCGTTTTTTCCTGAATATATTCAGGAAAAAACGCATACGCCCTTTTTGGCCAAGGGCATCATTGTCCACGTTTTGCCGCTTTTCATGTGCTTTCAAGGCGATTCGAATCTACCTCCTGAAATCTGTTTCCTGCAATTCTGCCTTGCTTTCAAAGCCTCTTCGTTGCCTTCCCTTAATATATTTGTGGACGAGAGGTATCATTTAAAACTCTGCAGGTTTGTGAATTGCAGTGCCCCTGAGCTCCATTTTTCAACTCGCTTTTTTGGGAGCTGGCCGCCAAAGCGCAGGATTGCTTCAGGCCCTCTTCTGGTTCTGGGGGGCAGGCTGAGCTTGTGCTTAATTCTTCTTCCTGATGGGAAAATAGAGTGACCTGTGCCTGTCCCAACACCTAGAGCTAGTCTCTCATTGGTTCCCCCTCTTCCCCTTCATCCTCAGGACAAATTGCAACCTGTACGGAACAGGAGGTTAAAGGTGCTGATTCTCCAAGGAGGGAGATGGCTAGTAAATCGGCTGGAATGGCGAACCCGAGCAAAGGAGATGAGAAATGAGGTGCGTTTTAGAAACCTTTCCCGATCACACGGTGTACCATCTTCTGGGTTTCTCATGCCTGTTTTCGACGTAGGAAGATGCCCTTGAACCTGGAGATTTGGGACCCATGGGATGGGTACCATGCAGTATTACTTGAAAGGGTCTGCGTTGGCTCACCCAACCTCACCGAACCTCTCAGCCCCAAGAGTGTCCACCCTTATGTCTCAATCAGCTGTGGGTCTAGATATGGTCAATCCAGGTTGCATCACAGCCCCTGAACGAATTTTGTAAGAATTTCTCTCTCTTTCACTGCCTTTGTTTCACGGGTTTTGAAAAGTAATTTATTTTTATAATGGGGTTTAGCTGCTTTTCACGGCTGTGTTTATGCCGCTTTACACCCCCTTGACTCACTTACAGAGAGATATCAATACATAGGTTTGAAGATTCTTACTAGTCAGATATATTCTTGTGCGGTGAATAGGGGGTGTTGAGTCCAGTTCACTGAAAAAGGAATAGGTCTTGTCTCTTACATATTGGGTTTATGGAACGGTATCGGAGCTAATTTGAAACCCTTGTTTTATGCATCACCCCACCTCACCTTTCCCGTTCAGCAGCCATAGTGTGTTTTCTGAACGTGTGACTCTGTTCTGTTTTGTAATTCAGTTCAAGTGTAGCGGTTTTTACATTCCCTCTCTAAGTGATATCTTATGATAAGTGTCTTTTTCTGTGTGACTTATTTCACTTAGAATCGTCGTACCTAAATCCACTCATCGTGCTGCTACTAGCCTTATGACGTGGATTTCATGGCTGAGTGATATTCCATTGTACATGAGGACCACCACTTCTTTATCCATTTTTCGCTTTCCTAGGATATTTAAGGTGTAATGAAGTGGGGGTTCTTGTCAACAGAGCAGCCCTAAACTTTGGGGTGCCTGTGTCTTGCTGATTTTTAGTTTTCCCAGTTTATACGCCCATGAGTGGAAGTGCCCTATGCTCTCCAAGCTGTGTTTTTTAGATGTTTCAGAACACACCGTACACTTCTCCAGAGTGGCTGTTGGCAAGTTACATCCCACCCATCAGCGTAGCAAGGCTCCCATTTCTCCATGGCCGGTCCTGCATTTCTGGTTTGGACACTTTTTTCCGCATGGCCCTTTTGCCCGCTGGGAAGCGAGACTTCTTTGGAGCGCTGATTGGCCTTTCCAGGTTGCTTGGTTGGCCAAAAAGGGCGTATGCGTTTTTTCCTGAATATATTCAGGAAAAAACGCATACGCCCTTTTTGGCCAAGGGCATCATTGTCCACGTTTTGCCGCTTTTCATGTGCTTTCAAGGCGATTCGAATCTACCTCCTGAAATCTGTTTCCTGCAATTCTGCCTTGCTTTCAAAGCCTCTTCGTTGCCTTCCCTTAATATATTTGTGGACGAGAGGTATCATTTAAAACTCTGCAGGTTTGTGAATTGCAGTGCCCCTGAGCTCCATTTTTCAACTCGCTTTTTTGGGAGCTGGCCGCCAAAGCGCAGGATTGCTTCAGGCCCTCTTCTGGTTCTGGGGGGCAGGCTGAGCTTGTGCTTAATTCTTCTTCCTGATGGGAAAATAGAGTGACCTGTGCCTGTCCCAACACCTAGAGCTAGTCTCTCATTGGTTCCCCCTCTTCCCGTTCATCCTCAGGACAAATTGCAACCTGTACGGAACAGGAGGTTAAAGGTGCTGATTCTCCAAGGAGGGAGATGGCTAGTAAATCGGCTGGAATGGCGAACCCGAGCAAAGGAGATGAGAAATGAGGTGCGTTTTAGAAACCTTTCCCGATCACACGGTGTACCATCTTCTGGGTTTCTCATGCCTGTTTTCGACGTAGGAAGATGCCCTTGAACCTGGAGATTTGGGACCCATGGGATGGGTACCATGCAGTATTACTTGAAAGGGTCTGCGTTGGCTCACCCAACCTCACCGAACCTCTCAGCCCCAAGAGTGTCCACCCTTATGTCTCAATCAGCTGTGGGTCTAGATATGGTCAATCCAGGTTGCATCACAGCCCCTGAACGAATTTTGTAAGAATTTCTCTCTCTTTCACTGCCTTTGTTTCACGGGTTTTGAAAAGTAATTTATTTTTATAATGGGGTTTAGCTGCTTTTCACGGCTGTGTTTATGCCGCTTTACACCCCCTTGACTCACTTACAGAGAGATATCAATACATAGGTTTGAAGATTCTTACTAGTCAGATATATTCTTGTGCGGTGAATAGGGGGTGTTGAGTCCAGTTCACTGAAAAAGGAATAGGTCTTGTCTCTTACATATTGGGTTTATGGAACGGTATCGGAGCTAATTTGAAACCCTTGTTTTATGCATCACCCCACCTCACCTTTCCCGTTCAGCAGCCATAGTGTGTTTTCTAAACGTGTGACTCTGTTCTGTTTTGTAATTCAGTTCAAGTGTAGCGGTTTTTACATTCCCTCTCTAAGTGATATCTTATGATAAGTGTCTTTTTCTGTGTGACTTATTTCACTTAGAATCGTCGTACCTAAATCCACTCATCGTGCTGCTACTAGCCTTATGACGTGGATTTCATGGCTGAGTGATATTCCATTGTACATGAGGACCACCACTTCTTTATCCATTTTTCTCTTTCCTAGGATATTTAAGGTGTAATGAAGTGGGGGTTCTTGTCAACAGAGCAGCCCTAAACTTTGGGGTGCCTGTGTCTTGCTGATTTTTAGTTTTCCCAATTTATACGCCCATGAGTGGAAGTGCCCTATGCTCTCCAAGCTGTGTTTTTTAGATGTTTCAGAACACACCGTACACTTCTCCAGAGTGGCTGTTGGCAAGTTACATCCCACCCATCAGCGTAGCAAGGCTCCCATTTCTCCATGGCCGGTCCTGCATTTCTGGTTTGGACACTTTTTTCCGCATGGCCCTTTTGCCCGCTGGGAAGCGAGACTTCTTTGGAGCGCTGATTGGCCTTTCCAGGTTGCTTGGTTGGCCAAAAAGGGCGTATGCGTTTTTTCCTGAATATATTCAGGAAAAAACGCATACGCCCTTTTTGGCCAAGGGCATCATTGTCCACGTTTTGCCGCTTTTCATGTGCTTTCAAGGCGACTCGAATCTACCTCCTGAAATCTGTTTCCTGCAATTCTGCCTTGCTTTCAAAGCCTCTTCGTTGCCTTCCCTTAATATATTTGTGGACGAGAGGTATCATTTAAAACTCTGCAGGTTTGTGAATTGCAGTGCCCCTGAGCTCCATTTTTCAACTCGCTTTTTTGGGAGCTGGCCGCCAAAGCGCAGGATTGCTTCAGGCCCTCTTCTGGTTCTGGGGGGCAGGCTGAGCTTGTGCTTAATTCTTCTTCCTGATGGGAAAATAGAGTGACCTGTGCCTGTCCCAACACCTAGAGCTAGTCTCTCATTGGTTCCCCCTCTTCCCCTTCATCCTCAGGACAAATTGCAACCTGTACGGAACAGGAGGTTAAAGGTGCTGATTCTCCAAGGAGGGAGATGGCTAGTAAATCGGCTGGAATGGCGAACCCGAGCAAAGGAGATGAGAAATGAGGTGCGTTTTAGAAACCTTTCCCGATCACACGGTGTACCATCTTCTGGGTTTCTCATGCCTGTTTTCGACGTAGGAAGATGCCCTTGAACCTGGAGATTTGGGACCCATGGGATGGGTACCATGCAGTATTACTTGAAAGGGTCTGCGTTGGCTCACCCAACCTCACCGAACCTCTCAGCCCCAAGAGTGTCCACCCTTATGTCTCAATCAGCTGTGGGTCTAGATATGGTCAATCCAGGTTGCATCACAGCCCCTGAACGAATTTTGTAAGAATTTCTCTCTCTTTCACTGCCTTTGTTTCACGGGTTTTGAAAAGTAATTTATTTTTATAATGGGGTTTAGCTGCTTTTCACGGCTGTGTTTATGCCGCTTTACACCCCCTTGACTCACTTACAGAGAGATATCAATACATAGGTTTGAAGATTCTTACTAGTCAGATATATTCTTGTGCGGTGAATAGGGGGTGTTGAGTCCAGTTCACTGAAAAAGGAATAGGTCTTGTCTCTTACATATTGGGTTTATGGAACGGTATCGGAGCTAATTTGAAACCCTTGTTTTATGCATCACCCCACCTCACCTTTCCCGTTCAGCAGCCATAGTGTGTTTTCTGAACGTGTGACTCTGTTCTGTTTTGTAATTCAGTTCAAGTGTAGCGGTTTTTACATTCCCTCTCTAAGTGATATCTTATGATAAGTGTCTTTTTCTGTGTGACTTATTTCACTTAGAATCGTCGTACCTAAATCCACTCATCGTGCTGCTACTAGCCTTATGACGTGGATTTCATGGCTGAGTGATATTCCATTGTACATGAGGACCACCACTTCTTTATCCATTTTTCGCTTTCCTAGGATATTTAAGGTGTAATGAAGTGGGGGTTCTTGTCAACAGAGCAGCCCTAAACTTTGGGGTGCCTGTGTCTTGCTGATTTTTAGTTTTCCCAATTTATACGCCCATGAGTGGAAGTGCCCTATGCTCTCCAAGCTGTGTTTTTTAGATGTTTCAGAACACACCGTACACTTCTCCAGAGTGGCTGTTGGCAAGTTACATCCCACCCATCAGCGTAGCAAGGCTCCCATTTCTCCATGGCCGGTCCTGCATTTCTGGTTTGGACACTTTTTTCCGCATGGCCCTTTTGCCCGCTGGGAAGCGAGACTTCTTTGGAGCGCTGATTGGCCTTTCCAGGTTGCTTGGTTGGCCAAAAAGGGCGTATGCGTTTTTTCCTGAATATATTCAGGAAAAAACGCATACGCCCTTTTTGGCCAAGGGCATCATTGTCCACGTTTTGCCGCTTTTCATGTGCTTTCAAGGCGATTCGAATCTACCTCCTGAAATCTGTTTCCTGCAATTCTGCCTTGCTTTCAAAGCCTCTTCGTTGCCTTCCCTTAATATATTTGTGGACGAGAGGTATCATTTAAAACTCTGCAGGTTTGTGAATTGCAGTGCCCCTGAGCTCCATTTTTCAACTCGCTTTTTTGGGAGCTGGCCGCCAAAGCGCAGGATTGCTTCAGGCCCTCTTCTGGTTCTGGGGGGCAGGCTGAGCTTGTGCTTAATTCTTCTTCCTGATGGGAAAATAGAGTGACCTGTGCCTGTCCCAACACCTAGAGCTAGTCTCTCATTGGTTCCCCCTCTTCCCCTTCATCCTCAGGACAAATTGCAACCTGTACGGAACAGGAGGTTAAAGGTGCTGATTCTCCAAGGAGGGAGATGGCTAGTAAATCGGCTGGAATGGCGAACCCGAGCAAAGGAGATGAGAAATGAGGTGCGTTTTAGAAACCTTTCCCGATCACACGGTGTACCATCTTCTGGGTTTCTCATGCCTGTTTTCGACGTAGGAAGATGCCCTTGAACCTGGAGATTTGGGACCCATGGGATGGGTACCATGCAGTATTACTTGAAAGGGTCTGCGTTGGCTCACCCAACCTCACCGAACCTCTCAGCCCCAAGAGTGTCCACCCTTATGTCTCAATCAGCTGTGGGTCTAGATATGGTCAATCCAGGTTGCATCACAGCCCCTGAACGAATTTTGTAAGAATTTCTCTCTCTTTCACTGCCTTTGTTTCACGGGTTTTGAAAAGTAATTTATTTTTATAATGGGGTTTAGCTGCTTTTCACGGCTGTGTTTATGCCGCTTTACACCCCCTTGACTCACTTACAGAGAGATATCAATACATAGGTTTGAAGATTCTTACTAGTCAGATATATTCTTGTGCGGTGAATAGGGGGTGTTGAGTCCAGTTCACTGAAAAAGGAATAGGTCTTGTCTCTTACATATTGGGTTTATGGAACGGTATCGGAGCTAATTTGAAACCCTTGTTTTATGCATCACCCCACCTCACCTTTCCCGTTCAGCAGCCATAGTGTGTTTTCTGAACGTGTGACTCTGTTCTGTTTTGTAATTCAGTTCAAGTGTAGCGGTTTTTACATTCCCTCTCTAAGTGATATCTTATGATAAGTGTCTTTTTCTGTGTGACTTATTTCACTTAGAATCGTCGTACCTAAATCCACTCATCGTGCTGCTACTAGCCTTATGACGTGGATTTCATGGCTGAGTGATATTCCATTGTACATGAGGACCACCACTTCTTTATCCATTTTTCGCTTTCCTAGGATATTTAAGGTGTAATGAAGTGGGGGTTCTTGTCAACAGAGCAGCCCTAAACTTTGGGGTGCCTGTGTCTTGCTGATTTTTAGTTTTCCCAATTTATACGCCCATGAGTGGAAGTGCCCTATGCTCTCCAAGCTGTGTTTTTTAGATGTTTCAGAACACACCGTACACTTCTCCAGAGTGGCTGTTGGCAAGTTACATCCCACCCATCAGCGTAGCAAGGCTCCCATTTCTCCATGGCCGGTCCTGCATTTCTGGTTTGGACACTTTTTTCCGCATGGCCCTTTTGCCCGCTGGGAAGCGAGACTTCTTTGGAGCGCTGATTGGCCTTTCCAGGTTGCTTGGTTGGCCAAAAAGGGCGTATGCGTTTTTTCCTGAATATATTCAGGAAAAAACGCATACGCCCTTTTTGGCCAAGGGCATCATTGTCCACGTTTTGCCGCTTTTCATGTGCTTTCAAGGCGATTCGAATCTACCTCCTGAAATCTGTTTCCTGCAATTCTGCCTTGCTTTCAAAGCCTCTTCGTTGCCTTCCCTTAATATATTTGTGGACGAGAGGTATCATTTAAAACTCTGCAGGTTTGTGAATTGCAGTGCCCCTGAGCTCCATTTTTCAACTCGCTTTTTTGGGAGCTGGCCGCCAAAGCGCAGGATTGCTTCAGGCCCTCTTCTGGTTCTGGGGGGCAGGCTGAGCTTGTGCTTAATTCTTCTTCCTGATGGGAAAATAGAGTGACCTGTGCCTGTCCCAACACCTAGAGCTAGTCTCTCATTGGTTCCCCCTCTTCCCGTTCATCCTCAGGACAAATTGCAACCTGTACGGAACAGGAGGTTAAAGGTGCTGATTCTCCAAGGAGGGAGATGGCTAGTAAATCGGCTGGAATGGCGAACCCGAGCAAAGGAGATGAGAAATGAGGTGCGTTTTAGAAACCTTTCCCGATCACACGGTGTACCATCTTCTGGGTTTCTCATGCCTGTTTTCGACGTAGGAAGATGCCCTTGAACCTGGAGATTTGGGACCCATGGGATGGGTACCAGGCAGTATTACTTGAAAGGGTCTGCGTTGGCTCACCCAACCTCACCGAACCTCTCAGCCCCAAGAGTGTCCACCCTTATGTCTCAATCAGCTGTGGGTCTAGATATGGTCAATCCAGGTTGCATCACAGCCCCTGAACGAATTTTGTAAGAATTTCTCTCTCTTTCACTGCCTTTGTTTCACGGGTTTTGAAAAGTAATTTATTTTTATAATGGGGTTTAGCTGCTTTTCACGGCTGTGTTTATGCCGCTTTACACCCCCTTGACTCACTTACAGAGAGATATCAATACATAGGTTTGAAGATTCTTACTAGTCAGATATATTCTTGTGCGGTGAATAGGGGGTGTTGAGTCCAGTTCACTGAAAAAGGAATAGGTCTTGTCTCTTACATATTGGGTTTATGGAACGGTATCGGAGCTAATTTGAAACCCTTGTTTTATGCATCACCCCACCTCACCTTTCCCGTTCAGCAGCCATAGTGTGTTTTCTAAACGTGTGACTCTGTTCTGTTTTGTAATTCAGTTCAAGTGTAGCGGTTTTTACATTCCCTCTCTAAGTGATATCTTATGATAAGTGTCTTTTTCTGTGTGACTTATTTCACTTAGAATCGTCGTACCTAAATCCACTCATCGTGCTGCTACTAGCCTTATGACGTGGATTTCATGGCTGAGTGATATTCCATTGTACATGAGGACCACCACTTCTTTATCCATTTTTCTCTTTCCTAGGATATTTAAGGTGTAATGAAGTGGGGGTTCTTGTCAACAGAGCAGCCCTAAACTTTGGGGTGCCTGTGTCTTGCTGATTTTTAGTTTTCCCAATTTATACGCCCATGAGTGGAAGTGCCCTATGCTCTCCAAGCTGTGTTTTTTAGATGTTTCAGAACACACCGTACACTTCTCCAGAGTGGCTGTTGGCAAGTTACATCCCACCCATCAGCGTAGCAAGGCTCCCATTTCTCCATGGCCGGTCCTGCATTTCTGGTTTGGACACTTTTTTCCGCATGGCCCTTTTGCCCGCTGGGAAGCGAGACTTCTTTGGAGCGCTGATTGGCCTTTCCAGGTTGCTTGGTTGGCCAAAAAGGGCGTATGCGTTTTTTCCTGAATATATTCAGGAAAAAACGCATACGCCCTTTTTGGCCAAGGGCATCATTGTCCACGTTTTGCCGCTTTTCATGTGCTTTCAAGGCGACTCGAATCTACCTCCTGAAATCTGTTTCCTGCAATTCTGCCTTGCTTTCAAAGCCTCTTCGTTGCCTTCCCTTAATATATTTGTGGACGAGAGGTATCATTTAAAACTCTGCAGGTTTGTGAATTGCAGTGCCCCTGAGCTCCATTTTTCAACTCGCTTTTTTGGGAGCTGGCCGCCAAAGCGCAGGATTGCTTCAGGCCCTCTTCTCGTTCTGGGGGGCAGGCTGAGCTTGTGCTTAATTCTTCTTCCTGATGGGAAAATAGAGTGACCTGTGCCTGTCCCAACCCCTAGAGCTAGTCTCTCATTGGTTCCCCCTCTTCCCGTTCATCCTCAGGACAAATTGCAACCTGTACGGAACAGGAGGTTAAAGGTGCTGATTCTCCAAGGAGGGAGATGGCTATTAAATCGGCTGGAATGGCGAACCCGAGCAAAGGAGATGAGAAATGAGGTGCGTTTTAGAAACCTTTCCCGATCACACGGTGTACCATCTTCTGGGTTTCTCATGCCTGTTTTCGACGTAGGAAGATGCCCTTGAACCTGGAGATTTGGGACCCATGGGATGGGTACCATGCAGTATTACTTGAAAGGGTCTGCGTTGGCTCACCCAACCTCACCGAACCTCTCAGCCCCAAGAGTGTCCACCCTTATGTCTCAATCAGCTGTGGGTCTAGATATGGTCAATCCAGGTTGCATCACAGCCCCTGAACGAATTTTGTAAGAATTTCTCTCTCTTTCACTGCCTTTGTTTCACGGGTTTTGAAAAGTAATTTATTTTTATAATGGGGTTTAGCTGCTTTTCACGGCTGTGTTTATGCCGCTTTACACCCCCTTGACTCACTTACAGAGAGATATCAATACATAGGTTTGAAGATTCTTACTAGTCAGATATATTCTTGTGCGGTGAATAGGGGGTGTTGAGTCCAGTTCACTGAAAAAGGAATAGGTCTTGTCTCTTACATATTGGGTTTATGGAACGGTATCGGAGCTAATTTGAAACCCTTGTTTTATGCATCACCCCACCTCACCTTTCCCGTTCAGCAGCCATAGTGTGTTTTCTGAACGTGTGACTCTGTTCTGTTTTGTAATTCAGTTCAAGTGTAGCGGTTTTTACATTCCCTCTCTAAGTGATATCTTATGATAAGTGTCTTTTTCTGTGTGACTTATTTCACTTAGAATCGTCGTACCTAAATCCACTCATCGTGCTGCTACTAGCCTTATGACGTGGATTTCATGGCTGAGTGATATTCCATTGTACATGAGGACCACCACTTCTTTATCCATTTTTCTCTTTCCTAGGATATTTAAGGTGTAATGAAGTGGGGGTTCTTGTCAACAGAGCAGCCCTAAACTTTGGGGTGCCTGTGTCTTGCTGATTTTTAGTTTTCCCAGTTTATACGCCCATGAGTGGAAGTGCCCTATGCTCTCCAAGCTGTGTTTTTTAGATGTTTCAGAACACACCGTACACTTCTCCAGAGTGGCTGTTGGCAAGTTACATCCCACCCATCAGCGTAGCAAGGCTCCCATTTCTCCATGGCCGGTCCTGCATTTCTGGTTTGGACACTTTTTTCCGCATGGCCCTTTTGCCCGCTGGGAAGCGAGACTTCTTTGGAGCGCTGATTGGCCTTTCCAGGTTGCTTGGTTGGCCAAAAAGGGCGTATGCGTTTTTTCCTGAATATATTCAGGAAAAAACGCATACGCCCTTTTTGGCCAAGGGCATCATTGTCCACGTTTTGCCGCTTTTCATGTGCTTTCAAGGCGATTCGAATCTACCTCCTGAAATCTGTTTCCTGCAATTCTGCCTTGCTTTCAAAGCCTCTTCGTTGCCTTCCCTTAATATATTTGTGGACGAGAGGTATCATTTAAAACTCTGCAGGTTTGTGAATTGCAGTGCCCCTGAGCTCCATTTTTCAACTCGCTTTTTTGGGAGCTGGCCGCCAAAGCGCAGGATTGCTTCAGGCCCTCTTCTGGTTCTGGGGGGCAGGCTGAGCTTGTGCTTAATTCTTCTTCCTGATGGGAAAATAGAGTGACCTGTGCCTGTCCCAACACCTAGAGCTAGTCTCTCATTGGTTCCCCCTCTTCCCGTTCATCCTCAGGACAAATTGCAACCTGTACGGAACAGGAGGTTAAAGGTGCTGATTCTCCAAGGAGGGAGATGGCTAGTAAATCGGCTGGAATGGCGAACCCGAGCAAAGGAGATGAGAAATGAGGTGCGTTTTAGAAACCTTTCCCGATCACACGGTGTACCATCTTCTGGGTTTCTCATGCCTGTTTTCGACGTAGGAAGATGCCCTTGAACCTGGAGATTTGGGACCCATGGGATGGGTACCAGGCAGTATTACTTGAAAGGGTCTGCGTTGGCTCACCCAACCTCACCGAACCTCTCAGCCCCAAGAGTGTCCACCCTTATGTCTCAATCAGCTGTGGGTCTAGATATGGTCAATCCAGGTTGCATCACAGCCCCTGAACGAATTTTGTAAGAATTTCTCTCTCTTTCACTGCCTTTGTTTCACGGGTTTTGAAAAGTAATTTATTTTTATAATGGGGTTTAGCTGCTTTCCACGGATGTGTTTATGCCGCTTTACACCCCCTTGACTCACTTACAGAGAGATATCAATACATAGGTTTGAAGATTCTTACTAGTCAGATATATTCTTGTGCGGTGAATAGGGGGTGTTGAGTCCAGTTCACTGAAAAAGGAATAGGTCTTGTCTCTTACATATTGGGTTTATGGAACGGTATCTGAGCTAATTTGAAACCCTTGTTTTATGCATCACCCCACCTCACCTTTCCCGTTCAGCAGCCATAGTGTGTTTTCTGAACGTGTGACTCTGTTCTGTTTTGTAATTCAGTTCAAGTGTAGCGGTTTTTACATTCCCTCTCTAAGTGATATCTTATGATAAGTGTCTTTTTCTGTGTGACTTATTTCACTTAGAATCGTCGTACCTAAATCCACTCATCGTGCTGCTACTAGCCTTATGACGTGGATTTCATGGCTGAGTGATATTCCATTGTACATGAGGACCACCACTTCTTTATCCATTTTTCTCTTTCCTAGGATATTTAAGGTGTAATGAAGTGGGGGTTCTTGTCAACAGAGCAGCCCTAAACTTTGGGGTGCCTGTGTCTTGCTGATTTTTAGTTTTCCCAGTTTATACGCCCATGAGTGGAAGTGCCCTATGCTCTCCAAGCTGTGTTTTTTAGATGTTTCAGAACACACCGTACACTTCTCCAGAGTGGCTGTTGGCAAGTTACATCCCACCCATCAGCGTAGCAAGGCTCCCATTTCTCCATGGCCGGTCCTGCATTTCTGGTTTGGACACTTTTTTCCGCATGGCCCTTTTGCCCGCTGGGAAGCGAGACTTCTTTGGAGCGCTGATTGGCCTTTCCAGGTTGCTTGGTTGGCCAAAAAGGGCGTATGCGTTTTTTCCTGAATATATTCAGGAAAAAACGCATACGCCCTTTTTGGCCAAGGGCATCATTGTCCACGTTTTGCCGCTTTTCATGTGCTTTCAAGGCGATTCGAATCTACCTCCTGAAATCTGTTTCCTGCAATTCTGCCTTGCTTTCAAAGCCTCTTCGTTGCCTTCCCTTAATATATTTGTGGACGAGAGGTATCATTTAAAACTCTGCAGGTTTGTGAATTGCAGTGCCCCTGAGCTCCATTTTTCAACTCGCTTTTTTGGGAGCTGGCCGCCAAAGCGCAGGATTGCTTCAGGCCCTCTTCTGGTTCTGGGGGGCAGGCTGAGCTTGTGCTTAATTCTTCTTCCTGATGGGAAAATAGAGTGACCTGTGCCTGTCCCAACACCTAGAGCTAGTCTCTCATTGGTTCCCCCTCTTCCCGTTCATCCTCAGGACAAATTGCAACCTGTACGGAACAGGAGGTTAAAGGTGCTGATTCTCCAAGGAGGGAGATGGCTAGTAAATCGGCTGGAATGGCGAACCCGAGCAAAGGAGATGAGAAATGAGGTGCGTTTTAGAAACCTTTCCCGATCACACGGTGTACCATCTTCTGGGTTTCTCATGCCTGTTTTCGACGTAGGAAGATGCCCTTGAACCTGGAGATTTGGGACCCATGGGATGGGTACCAGGCAGTATTACTTGAAAGGGTCTGCGTTGGCTCACCCAACCTCACCGAACCTCTCAGCCCCAAGAGTGTCCACCCTTATGTCTCAATCAGCTGTGGGTCTAGATATGGTCAATCCAGGTTGCATCACAGCCCCTGAACGAATTTTGTAAGAATTTCTCTCTCTTTCACTGCCTTTGTTTCACGGGTTTTGAAAAGTAATTTATTTTTATAATGGGGTTTAGCTGCTTTTCACGGCTGTGTTTATGCCGCTTTACACCCCCTTGACTCACTTACAGAGAGATATCAATACATAGGTTTGAAGATTCTTACTAGTCAGATATATTCTTGTGCGGTGAATAGGGGGTGTTGAGTCCAGTTCACTGAAAAAGGAATAGGTCTTGTCTCTTACATATTGGGTTTATGGAACGGTATCTGAGCTAATTTGAAACCCTTGTTTTATGCATCACCCCACCTCACCTTTCCCGTTCAGCAGCCATAGTGTGTTTTCTGAACGTGTGACTCTGTTCTGTTTTGTAATTCAGTTCAAGTGTAGCGGTTTTTACATTCCCTCTCTAAGTGATATCTTATGATAAGTGTCTTTTTCTGTGTGACTTATTTCACTTAGAATCGTCGTACCTAAATCCACTCATCGTGCTGCTACTAGCCTTATGACGTGGATTTCATGGCTGAGTGATATTCCATTGTACATGAGGACCACCACTTCTTTATCCATTTTTCTCTTTCCTAGGATATTTAAGGTGTAATGAAGTGGGGGTTCTTGTCAACAGAGCAGCCCTAAACTTTGGGGTGCCTGTGTCTTGCTGATTTTTAGTTTTCCCAGTTTATACGCCCATGAGTGGAAGTGCCCTATGCTCTCCAAGCTGTGTTTTTTAGATGTTTCAGAACACACCGTACACTTCTCCAGAGTGGCTGTTGGCAAGTTACATCCCACCCATCAGCGTAGCAAGGCTCCCATTTCTCCATGGCCGGTCCTGCATTTCTGGTTTGGACACTTTTTTCCGCATGGCCCTTTTGCCCGCTGGGAAGCGAGACTTCTTTGGAGCGCTGATTGGCCTTTCCAGGTTGCTTGGTTGGCCAAAAAGGGCGTATGCGTTTTTTCCTGAATATATTCAGGAAAAAACGCATACGCCCTTTTTGGCCAAGGGCATCATTGTCCACGTTTTGCCGCTTTTCATGTGCTTTCAAGGCGATTCGAATCTACCTCCTGAAATCTGTTTCCTGCAATTCTGCCTTGCTTTCAAAGCCTCTTCGTTGCCTTCCCTTAATATATTTGTGGACGAGAGGTATCATTTAAAACTCTGCAGGTTTGTGAATTGCAGTGCCCCTGAGCTCCATTTTTCAACTCGCTTTTTTGGGAGCTGGCCGCCAAAGCGCAGGATTGCTTCAGGCCCTCTTCTGGTTCTGGGGGGCAGGCTGAGCTTGTGCTTAATTCTTCTTCCTGATGGGAAAATAGAGTGACCTGTGCCTGTCCCAACACCTAGAGCTAGTCTCTCATTGGTTCCCCCTCTTCCCGTTCATCCTCAGGACAAATTGCAACCTGTACGGAACAGGAGGTTAAAGGTGCTGATTCTCCAAGGAGGGAGATGGCTAGTAAATCGGCTGGAATGGCGAACCCGAGCAAAGGAGATGAGAAATGAGGTGCGTTTTAGAAACCTTTCCCGATCACACGGTGTACCATCTTCTGGGTTTCTCATGCCTGTTTTCGACGTAGGAAGATGCCCTTGAACCTGGAGATTTGGGACCCATGGGATGGGTACCATGCAGTATTACTTGAAAGGGTCTGCGTTGGCTCACCCAACCTCACCGAACCTCTCAGCCCCAAGAGTGTCCACCCTTATGTCTCAATCAGCTGTGGGTCTAGATATGGTCAATCCAGGTTGCATCACAGCCCCTGAACGAATTTTGTAAGAATTTCTCTCTCTTTCACTGCCTTTGTTTCACGGGTTTTGAAAAGTAATTTATTTTTATAATGGGGTTTAGCTGCTTTTCACGGCTGTGTTTATGCCGCTTTACACCCCCTTGACTCACTTACAGAGAGATATCAATACATAGGTTTGAAGATTCTTACTAGTCAGATATATTCTTGTGCGGTGAATAGGGGGTGTTGAGTCCAGTTCACTGAAAAAGGAATAGGTCTTGTCTCTTACATATTGGGTTTATGGAACGGTATCGGAGCTAATTTGAAACCCTTGTTTTATGCATCACCCCACCTCACCTTTCCCGTTCAGCAGCCATAGTGTGTTTTCTGAACGTGTGACTCTGTTCTGTTTTGTAATTCAGTTCAAGTGTAGCGGTTTTTACATTCCCTCTCTAAGTGATATCTTATGATAAGTGTCTTTTTCTGTGTGACTTATTTCACTTAGAATCGTCGTACCTAAATCCACTCATCGTGCTGCTACTAGCCTTATGACGTGGATTTCATGGCTGAGTGATATTCCATTGTACATGAGGACCACCACTTCTTTATCCATTTTTCTCTTTCCTAGGATATTTAAGGTGTAATGAAGTGGGGGTTCTTGTCAACAGAGCAGCCCTAAACTTTGGGGTGCCTGTGTCTTGCTGATTTTTAGTTTTCCCAATTTATACGCCCATGAGTGGAAGTGCCCTATGCTCTCCAAGCTGTGTTTTTTAGATGTTTCAGAACACACCGTACACTTCTCCAGAGTGGCTGTTGGCAAGTTACATCCCACCCATCAGCGTAGCAAGGCTCCCATTTCTCCATGGCCGGTCCTGCATTTCTGGTTTGGACACTTTTTTCCGCATGGCCCTTTTGCCCGCTGGGAAGCGAGACTTCTTTGGAGCGCTGATTGGCCTTTCCAGGTTGCTTGGTTGGCCAAAAAGGGCGTATGCGTTTTTTCCTGAATATATTCAGGAAAAAACGCATACGCCCTTTTTGGCCAAGGGCATCATTGTCCACGTTTTGCCGCTTTTCATGTGCTTTCAAGGCGATTCGAATCTACCTCCTGAAATCTGTTTCCTGCAATTCTGCCTTGCTTTCAAAGCCTCTTCGTTGCCTTCCCTTAATATATTTGTGGACGAGAGGTATCATTTAAAACTCTGCAGGTTTGTGAATTGCAGTGCCCCTGAGCTCCATTTTTCAACTCGCTTTTTTGGGAGCTGGCCGCCAAAGCGCAGGATTGCTTCAGGCCCTCTTCTGGTTCTGGGGGGCAGGCTGAGCTTGTGCTTAATTCTTCTTCCTGATGGGAAAATAGAGTGACCTGTGCCTGTCCCAACACCTAGAGCTAGTCTCTCATTGGTTCCCCCTCTTCCCCTTCATCCTCAGGACAAATTGCAACCTGTACGGAACAGGAGGTTAAAGGTGCTGATTCTCCAAGGAGGGAGATGGCTAGTAAATCGGCTGGAATGGCGAACCCGAGCAAAGGAGATGAGAAATGAGGTGCGTTTTAGAAACCTTTCCCGATCACACGGTGTACCATCTTCTGGGTTTCTCATGCCTGTTTTCGACGTAGGAAGATGCCCTTGAACCTGGAGATTTGGGACCCATGGGATGGGTACCATGCAGTATTACTTGAAAGGGTCTGCGTTGGCTCACCCAACCTCACCGAACCTCTCAGCCCCAAGAGTGTCCACCCTTATGTCTCAATCAGCTGTGGGTCTAGATATGGTCAATCCAGGTTGCATCACAGCCCCTGAACGAATTTTGTAAGAATTTCTCTCTCTTTCACTGCCTTTGTTTCACGGGTTTTGAAAAGTAATTTATTTTTATAATGGGGTTTAGCTGCTTTTCACGGCTGTGTTTATGCCGCTTTACACCCCCTTGACTCACTTACAGAGAGATATCAATACATAGGTTTGAAGATTCTTACTAGTCAGATATATTCTTGTGCGGTGAATAGGGGGTGTTGAGTCCAGTTCACTGAAAAAGGAATAGGTCTTGTCTCTTACATATTGGGTTTATGGAACGGTATCTGAGCTAATTTGAAACCCTTGTTTTATGCATCACCCCACCTCACCTTTCCCGTTCAGCAGCCATAGTGTGTTTTCTGAACGTGTGACTCTGTTCTGTTTTGTAATTCAGTTCAAGTGTAGCGGTTTTTACATTCCCTCTCTAAGTGATATCTTATGATAAGTGTCTTTTTCTGTGTGACTTATTTCACTTAGAATCGTCGTACCTAAATCCACTCATGGTGCTGCTACTAGCCTTATGACGTTGATTTCATGGCTGAGTGATATTCCATTGTACATGAGGACCACCACTTCTTTATCCATTTTTCGCTTTCCTAGGATATTTAAGGTGTAATGAAGTGGGGGTTCTTGTCAACAGAGCAGCCCTAAACTTTGGGGTGCCTGTGTCTTGCTGATTTTTAGTTTTCCCAATTTATACGCCCATGAGTGGAAGTGCCCTATGCTCTCCAAGCTGTGTTTTTTAGATGTTTCAGAACACACCGTACACTTCTCCAGAGTGGCTGTTGGCAAGTTACATCCCACCCATCAGCGTAGCAAGGCTCCCATTTCTCCATGGCCGGTCCTGCATTTCTGGTTTGGACACTTTTTTCCGCATGGCCCTTTTGCCCGCTGGGAAGCGAGACTTCTTTGGAGCGCTGATTGGCCTTTCCAGGTTGCTTGGTTGGCCAAAAAGGGCGTATGCGTTTTTTCCTGAATATATTCAGGAAAAAACGCATACGCCCTTTTTGGCCAAGGGCATCATTGTCCACGTTTTGCCGCTTTTCATGTGCTTTCAAGGCGATTCGAATCTACCTCCTGAAATCTGTTTCCTGCAATTCTGCCTTGCTTTCAAAGCCTCTTCGTTGCCTTCCCTTAATATATTTGTGGACGAGAGGTATCATTTAAAACTCTGCAGGTTTGTGAATTGCAGTGCCCCTGAGCTCCATTTTTCAACTCGCTTTTTTGGGAGCTGGCCGCCAAAGCGCAGGATTGCTTCAGGCCCTCTTCTGGTTCTGGGGGGCAGGCTGAGCTTGTGCTTAATTCTTCTTCCTGATGGGAAAATAGAGTGACCTGTGCCTGTCCCAACACCTAGAGCTAGTCTCTCATTGGTTCCCCCTCTTCCCCTTCATCCTCAGGACAAATTGCAACCTGTACGGAACAGGAGGTTAAAGGTGCTGATTCTCCAAGGAGGGAGATGGCTAGTAAATCGGCTGGAATGGCGAACCCGAGCAAAGGAGATGAGAAATGAGGTGCGTTTTAGAAACCTTTCCCGATCACACGGTGTACCATCTTCTGGGTTTCTCATGCCTGTTTTCGACGTAGGAAGATGCCCTTGAACCTGGAGATTTGGGACCCATGGGATGGGTACCATGCAGTATTACTTGAAAGGGTCTGCGTTGGCTCACCCAACCTCACCGAACCTCTCAGCCCCAAGAGTGTCCACCCTTATGTCTCAATCAGCTGTGGGTCTAGATATGGTCAATCCAGGTTGCATCACAGCCCCTGAACGAATTTTGTAAGAATTTCTCTCTCTTTCACTGCCTTTGTTTCACGGGTTTTGAAAAGTAATTTATTTTTATAATGGGGTTTAGCTGCTTTTCACGGCTGTGTTTATGCCGCTTTACACCCCCTTGACTCACTTACAGAGAGATATCAATACATAGGTTTGAAGATTCTTACTAGTCAGATATATTCTTGTGCGGTGAATAGGGGGTGTTGAGTCCAGTTCACTGAAAAAGGAATAGGTCTTGTCTCTTACATATTGGGTTTATGGAACGGTATCTGAGCTAATTTGAAACCCTTGTTTTATGCATCACCCCACCTCACCTTTCCCGTTCAGCAGCCATAGTGTGTTTTCTGAACGTGTGACTCTGTTCTGTTTTGTAATTCAGTTCAAGTGTAGCGGTTTTTACATTCCCTCTCTAAGTGATATCTTATGATAAGTGTCTTTTTCTGTGTGACTTATTTCACTTAGAATCGTCGTACCTAAATCCACTCATGGTGCTGCTACTAGCCTTATGACGTTGATTTCATGGCTGAGTGATATTCCATTGTACATGAGGACCACCACTTCTTTATCCATTTTTCGCTTTCCTAGGATATTTAAGGTGTAATGAAGTGGGGGTTCTTGTCAACAGAGCAGCCCTAAACTTTGGGGTGCCTGTGTCTTGCTGATTTTTAGTTTTCCCAATTTATACGCCCATGAGTGGAAGTGCCCTATGCTCTCCAAGCTGTGTTTTTTAGATGTTTCAGAACACACCGTACACTTCTCCAGAGTGGCTGTTGGCAAGTTACATCCCACCCATCAGCGTAGCAAGGCTCCCATTTCTCCATGGCCGGTCCTGCATTTCTGGTTTGGACACTTTTTTCCGCATGGCCCTTTTGCCCGCTGGGAAGCGAGACTTCTTTGGAGCGCTGATTGGCCTTTCCAGGTTGCTTGGTTGGCCAAAAAGGGCGTATGCGTTTTTTCCTGAATATATTCAGGAAAAAACGCATACGCCCTTTTAGGCCAAGGGCATCATTGTCCACGTTTTGCCGCTTTTCATGTGCTTTCAAGGCGATTCGAATCTACCTCCTGAAATCTGTTTCCTGCAATTCTGCCTTGCTTTCAAAGCCTCTTCGTTGCCTTCCCTTAATATATTTGTGGACGAGAGGTATCATTTAAAACTCTGCAGGTTTGTGAATTGCAGTGCCCCTGAGCTCCATTTTTCAACTCGCTTTTTTGGGAGCTGGCCGCCAAAGCGCAGGATTGCTTCAGGCCCTCTTCTGGTTCTGGGGGGCAGGCTGAGCTTGTGCTTAATTCTTCTTCCTGATGGGAAAATAGAGTGACCTGTGCCTGTCCCAACACCTAGAGCTAGTCTCTCATTGGTTCCCCCTCTTCCCGTTCATCCTCAGGACAAATTGCAACCTGTACGGAACAGGAGGTTAAAGGTGCTGATTCTCCAAGGAGGGAGATGGCTAGTAAATCGGCTGGAATGGCGAACCCGAGCAAAGGAGATGAGAAATGAGGTGCGTTTTAGAAACCTTTCCCGATCACACGGTGTACCATCTTCTGGGTTTCTCATGCCTGTTTTCGACGTAGGAAGATGCCCTTGAACCTGGAGATTTGGGACCCATGGGATGGGTACCAGGCAGTATTACTTGAAAGGGTCTGCGTTGGCTCACCCAACCTCACCGAACCTCTCAGCCCCAAGAGTGTCCACCCTTATGTCGCAATCAGCTGTGGGTCTAGATATGGTCAATCCAGGTTGCATCACAGCCCCTGAACGAATTTTGTAAGAATTTCTCTCTCTTTCACTGCCTTTGTTTCACGGGTTTTGAAAAGTAATTTATTTTTATAATGGGGTTTAGCTGCTTTTCACGGCTGTGTTTATGCCGCTTTACACCCCCTTGACTCACTTACAGAGAGATATCAATACATAGGTTTGAAGATTCTTACTAGTCTAGTCAGATATATTCTTGTGCGGTGAATAGGGGGTGTTGAGTCCAGTTCACTGAAAAAGGAATAGGTCTTGTCTCTTACATATTGGGTTTATGGAACGGTATCGGAGCTAATTTGAAACCCTTGTTTTATGCATCACCCCACCTCACCTTTCCCGTTCAGCAGCCATAGTGTGTTTTCTAAACGTGTGACTCTGTTCTGTTTTGTAATTCAGTTCAAGTGTAGGCGGTTTTTACATTCCCTCTCTAAGTGATATCTTATGATAAGTGTCTTTTTCTGTGTGACTTATTTCACTTAGAATCGTCGTACCTAAATCCACTCATCGTGCTGCTACTAGCCTTATGACGTGGATTTCATGGCTGAGTGATATTCCATTGTACATGAGGACCACAACTTCTTTATCCATTTTTCGCTTTCCTAGGATATTTAAGGTGTAATGAAGTGGGGGTTCTTGTCAACAGAGCAGCCCTAAACTTTGGGGTGCCTGTGTCTTGCTGATTTTTAGTTTTCCCAATTTATACGCCCATGAGTGGAAGTGCCCTATGCTCTCCAAGCTGTGTTTTTTAGATGTTTCAGAACACACCGTACACTTCTCCAGAGTGGCTGTTGGCAATTTACATCCCACCCATCAGCGTAGCAAGGCTCCCATTTCTCCATGGCCGGTCCTGCATTTCTGGTTTGGACACTTTTTTCCGCATGGCCCTTTTGCCCGCTGGGAAGCGAGACTTCTTTGGAGCGCTGATTGGCCTTTCCAGGTTGCTTGGTTGGCCAAAAAGGGCGTATGCGTTTTTTCCTGAATATATTCAGGAAAAAACGCATACGCCCTTTTTGGCCAAGGGCATCATTGTCCACGTTTTGCCGCTTTTCATGCGCTTTCAAGGCGATTCGAATCTACCTCCTGAAATCTGTTTCCTGCAATTCTGCCTTGCTTTCAAAGCCTCTTCGTTGCCTTCCCTTAATATATTTGTGGACGAGAGGTATCATTTAAAACACTGCAGGTTTGTGAATTGCAGTGCCCCTGAGCTCCATTTTTCAACTCGCTTTTTTGGGAGCTGGCCGCAAAAGCGCAGGATTGCTTCAGGCCCTCTTCTGGTTCTGGGGGGCAGGCTGAGCTTGTGCTTAATTCTTCTTCCTGATGGGAAAATAGAGTGACCTGTGCCTGTCCCAACACCTAGAGCTAGTCTCTCATTGGTTCCCCCTCTTCCCGTTCATCCTCAGGACAAATTGCAACCTGTACGGAACAGGAGGTTAAAGGTGCTGATTCTCCAAGGAGGGAGATGGCTAGTAAATCGGCTGGAATGGCGAACCCGAGTAAAGGAGATGAGAAATGAGGTGCGTTTTAGAAACCTTTCCCGATCACACGGTGTACCATCTTCTGGGTTTCTCATGCCTGTTTTCGACGTAGGAAGATGCCCTTGAACCTGGAGATTTGGGACCCATGGGATGGGTACCATGCAGTATTACTTGAAAGGGTCTGCGTTGGCTCACCCAACCTCACCGAACCTCTCAGCCCCAAGAGTGTCCACCCTTATGTCTCAATCAGCTGTGGGTCTAGATATGGTCAATCCAGGTTGCATCACAGCCCCTGAACGAATTTTGTAAGAATTTCTCTCTCTTTCACTGCCTTTGTTTCACGGGTTTTGAAAAGTAATTTATTTTTATAATGGGGTTTAGCTGCTTTCCACGGATGTGTTTATGCCGCTTTACACCCCCTTGACTCACTTACAGAGAGATATCAATACATAGGTTTGAAGATTCTTACTAGTCAGATATATTCTTGTGCGGTGAATAGGGGGTGTTGAGTCCAGTTCACTGAAAAAGGAATAGGTCTTGTCTCTTACATATTGGGTTTATGGAACGGTATCGGAGCTAATTTGAAACCCTTGTTTTATGCATCACCCCACCTCACCTTTCCCGTTCAGCAGCCATAGTGTGTTTTCTAAACGTGTGACTCTGTTCTGTTTTGTAATTCAGTTCAAGTGTAGGCGGTTTTTACATTCCCTCTCTAAGTGATATCTTATGATAAGTGTCTTTTTCTGTGTGACTTATTTCACTTAGAATCGTCGTACCTAAATCCACTCATCGTGCTGCTACTAGCCTTATGACGTGGATTTCATGGCTGAGTGATATTCCATTGTACATGAGGACCACAACTTCTTTATCCATTTTTCGCTTTCCTAGGATATTTAAGGTGTAATGAAGTGGGGGTTCTTGTCAACAGAACAGCCCTAAACTTTGGGGTGCCTGTGTCTTGCTGATTTTTAGTTTTCCCAATTTATACGCCCATGAGTGGAAGTGCCCTATGCTCTCCAAGCTGTGTTTTTTAGATGTTTCAGAACACACCGTACACTTCTCCAGAGTGGCTGTTGGCAATTTACATCCCACCCATCAGCGTAGCAAGGCTCCCATTTCTCCATGGCCGGTCCTGCATTTCTGGTTTGGACACTTTTTTCCGCATGGCCCTTTTGCCCGCTGGGAAGCGAGACTTCTTTGGAGCGCTGATTGGCCTTTCCAGGTTGCTTGGTTGGCCAAAAAGGGCGTATGCGTTTTTTCCTGAATATATTCAGGAAAAAACGCATACGCCCTTTTTGGCCAAGGGCATCATTGTCCACGTTTTGCCGCTTTTCATGCGCTTTCAAGGCGATTCGAATCTACCTCCTGAAATCTGTTTCCTGCAATTCTGCCTTGCTTTCAAAGCCTCTTCGTTCCCGCCCCTTAATATATTTGTGGACGAGAGGTATCATTTAAAACACTGCAGGTTTGTGA
The DNA here is from genome assembly GCF_949987535.1 of Balaenoptera acutorostrata. NCBI lineage: Eukaryota > Metazoa > Chordata > Mammalia > Artiodactyla > Balaenopteridae > Balaenoptera > Balaenoptera acutorostrata. Next base: position 56,910 of record NW_026646701.1, read on the forward strand.
ATTCCAGTGCCCCTGAGCTCCATTTTTCAACTCGCTTTTTTGGGAGCTGGCCGCAAAAGCGCAGGATTGCTTCAGGCCCTCTTCTGGTTCTGGGGGGCAGGCTGAGCTTGTGCTTAATTCTTCTTCCTGATGGGAAAATAGAGTGACCTGTGCCTGTCCCAACACCTAGAGCTAGTCTCTCATTGGTTCCCCCTCTTCCCGTTCATCCTCAGGACAAATTGCAACCTGTACGGAACAGGAGGTTAAAGGTGCTGATTCTCCAAGGAGGGAGATGGCTAGTAAATCGGCTGGAATGGCGAACCCGAGCAAAGGAGATGAGAAATGAGGTGCGTTTTAGAAACCTTTCCCGATCACACGGTGTACCATCTTCTGGGTTTCTCATGCCTGCTTTCGACGTAGGAAGATGCCCTTGAACCTGGAGATTTGGGACCCATGGGATGGGTACCATGCAGTATTACTTGAAAGGGTCTGCGTTGGCTCACCCAACCTCACCGAACCTCTCAGCCCCAAGAATGTCCACCCTTATGTCTCAATCAGCTGTGGGTCTAGATATGGTCAATCCAGGTTGCATCACAGCCCCTGAACGAATTTTGTAAGAATTTCTCTCTCTTTCACTGCCTTTGTTTCACGGGTTTTGAAAAGTAATTTATTTTTATAATGGGGTTTAGCTGCTTTTCACGGCTGTGTTTATGCCGCTTTACACCCCCTTGACTCACTTACAGAGAGATATCAATACATAGGTTTGAAGATTCTTACTAGTCAGATATATTCTTGTGCGGTGAATAGGGGGTGTTGAGTCCAGTTCACTGAAAAAGGAATAGGTCTTGTCTCTTACATATTGGGTTTATGGAACGGTATCGGAGCTAATTTGAAACCCTTGTTTTATGCATCACCCCACCTCACCTTTCCCGTTCAGCAGCCATAGTGTGTTTTCTAAACGTGTGACTCTGTTCTGTTTTGTAATTCAGTTCAAGTGTAGGCGGTTTTTACATTCCCTCTCTAAGTGATATCTTATGATAAGTGTCTTTTTCTGTGTGACTTATTTCACTTAGAATCGTCGTACCTAAATCCACTCATCGTGCTGCTACTAGCCTTATGACGTGGATTTCATGGCTGAGTGATATTCCATTGTACATGAGGACCACAACTTCTTTATCCATTTTTCGCTTTCCTAGGATATTTAAGGTGTAATGAAGTGGGGGTTCTTGTCAACAGAGCAGCCCTAAACTTTGGGGTGCCTGTGTCTTGCTGATTTTTAGTTTTCCCAATTTATACGCCCATGAGTGGAAGTGCCCTATGCTCTCCAAGCTGTGTTTTTTAGATGTTTCAGAACACACCGTACACTTCTCCAGAGTGGCTGTTGGCAATTTACATCCCACCCATCAGCGTAGCAAGGCTCCCATTTCTCCATGGCCGGTCCTGCATTTCTGGTTTGGACACTTTTTTCCGCATGGCCCTTTTGCCCGCTGGGAAGCGAGACTTCTTTGGAGCGCTGATTGGCCTTTCCAGGTTGCTTGGTTGGCCAAAAAGGGCGTATGCGTTTTTTCCTGAATATATTCAGGAAAAAACGCATACGCCCTTTTTGGCCAAGGGCATCATTGTCCACGTTTTGCCGCTTTTCATGCGCTTTCAAGGCGATTCGAATCTACCTCCTGAAATCTGTTTCCTGCAATTCTGCCTTGCTTTCAAAGCCTCTTCGTTGCCTTCCCTTAATATATTTGTGGACGAGAGGTATCATTTAAAACACTGCAGGTTTGTGAATTGCAGTGCCCCTGAGCTCCATTTTTCAACTCGCTTTTTTGGGAGCTGGCCGCAAAAGCGCAGGATTGCTTCAGGCCCTCTTCTGGTTCTGGGGGGCAGGCTGAGCTTGTGCTTAATTCTTCTTCCTGATGGGAAAATAGAGTGACCTGTGCCTGTCCCAACACCTAGAGCTAGTCTCTCATTGGTTCCCCCTCTTCCCGTTCATCCTCAGGACAAATTGCAACCTGTACGGAACAGGAGGTTAAAGGTGCTGATTCTCCAAGGAGGGAGATGGCTAGTAAATCGGCTGGAATGGCGAACCCGAGCAAAGGAGATGAGAAATGAGGTGCGTTTTAGAAACCTTTCCCGATCACACGGTGTACCATCTTCTGGGTTTCTCATGCCTGTTTTCGACGTAGGAAGATGCCCTTGAACCTGGAGATTTGGGACCCATGGGATGGGTACCATGCAGTATTACTTGAAAGGGTCTGCGTTGGCTCACCCAACCTCACCGAACCTCTCAGCCCCAAGAGTGTCCACCCTTATGTCTCAATCAGCTGTGGGTCTAGATATGGTCAATCCAGGTTGCATCACAGCCCCTGAACGAATTTTGTAAGAATTTCTCTCTCTTTCACTGCCTTTGTTTCACGGGTTTTGAAAAGTAATTTATTTTTATAATGGGGTTTAGCTGCTTTCCACGGATGTGTTTATGCCGCTTTACACCCCCTTGACTCACTTACAGAGAGATATCAATACATAGGTTTGAAGATTCTTACTAGTCAGATATATTCTTGTGCGGTGAATAGGGGGTGTTGAGTCCAGTTCACTGAAAAAGGAATAGGTCTTGTCTCTTACATATTGGGTTTATGGAACGGTATCGGAGCTAATTTGAAACCCTTGTTTTATGCATCACCCCACCTCACCTTTCCCGTTCAGCAGCCATAGTGTGTTTTCTAAACGTGTGACTCTGTTCTGTTTTGTAATTCAGTTCAAGTGTAGGCGGTTTTTACATTCCCTCTCTAAGTGATATCTTATGATAAGTGTCTTTTTCTGTGTGACTTATTTCACTTAGAATCGTCGTACCTAAATCCACTCATCGTGCTGCTACTAGCCTTATGACGTGGATTTCATGGCTGAGTGATATTCCATTGTACATGAGGACCACAACTTCTTTATCCATTTTTCGCTTTCCTAGGATATTTAAGGTGTAATGAAGTGGGGGTTCTTGTCAACAGAGCAGCCCTAAACTTTGGGGTGCCTGTGTCTTGCTGATTTTTAGTTTTCCCAATTTATACGCCCATGAGTGGAAGTGCCCTATGCTCTCCAAGCTGTGTTTTTTAGATGTTTCAGAACACACCGTACACTTCTCCAGAGTGGCTGTTGGCAATTTACATCCCACCCATCAGCGTAGCAAGGCTCCCATTTCTCCATGGCCGGTCCTGCATTTCTGGTTTGGACACTTTTTTCCGCATGGCCCTTTTGCCCGCTGGGAAGCGAGACTTCTTTGGAGCGCTGATTGGCCTTTCCAGGTTGCTTGGTTGGCCAAAAAGGGCGTATGCGTTTTTTCCTGAATATATTCAGGAAAAAACGCATACGCCCTTTTTGGCCAAGGGCATCATTGTCCACGTTTTGCCGCTTTTCATGCGCTTTCAAGGCGATTCGAATCTACCTCCTGAAATCTGTTTCCTGCAATTCTGCCTTGCTTTCAAAGCCTCTTCGTTGCCTTCCCTTAATATATTTGTGGACGAGAGGTATCATTTAAAACACTGCAGGTTTGTGAATTGCAGTGCCCCTGAGCTCCATTTTTCAACTCGCTTTTTTGGGAGCTGGCCGCAAAAGCGCAGGATTGCTTCAGGCCCTCTTCTGGTTCTGGGGGGCAGGCTGAGCTTGTGCTTAATTCTTCTTCCTGATGGGAAAATAGAGTGACCTGTGCCTGTCCCAACACCTAGAGCTAGTCTCTCATTGGTTCCCCCTCTTCCCGTTCATCCTCAGGACAAATTGCAACCTGTACGGAACAGGAGGTTAAAGGTGCTGATTCTCCAAGGAGGGAGATGGCTAGTAAATCGGCTGGAATGGCGAACCCGAGCAAAGGAGATGAGAAATGAGGTGCGTTTTAGAAACCTTTCCCGATCACACGGTGTACCATCTTCTGGGTTTCTCATGCCTGTTTTCGACGTAGGAAGATGCCCTTGAACCTGGAGATTTGGGACCCATGGGATGGGTACCATGCAGTATTACTTGAAAGGGTCTGCGTTGGCTCACCCAACCTCACCGAACCTCTCAGCCCCAAGAGTGTCCACCCTTATGTCTCAATCAGCTGTGGGTCTAGATATGGTCAATCCAGGTTGCATCACAGCCCCTGAACGAATTTTGTAAGAATTTCTCTCTCTTTCACTGCCTTTGTTTCACGGGTTTTGAAAAGTATTTATTTTTATAATGGGGTTTAGCTGCTTTCCACGGATGTGTTTATGCCGCTTTACACCCCCTTGACTCACTTACAGAGAGATATCAATACATAGGTTTGAAGATTCTTACTAGTCAGATATATTCTTGTGCGGTGAATAGGGGGTGTTGAGTCCAGTTCACTGAAAAAGGAATAGGTCTTGTCTCTTACATATTGGGTTTATGGAACGGTATCGGAGCTAATTTGAAACCCTTGTTTTATGCATCACCCCACCTCACCTTTCCCGTTCAGCAGCCATAGTGTGTTTTCTAAACGTGTGACTCTGTTCTGTTTTGTAATTCAGTTCAAGTGTAGGCGGTTTTTACATTCCCTCTCTAAGTGATATCTTATGATAAGTGTCTTTTTCTGTGTGACTTATTTCACTTAGAATCGTCGTACCTAAATCCACTCATCGTGCTGCTACTAGCCTTATGACGTGGATTTCATGGCTGAGTGATATTCCATTGTACATGAGGACCACAACTTCTTTATCCATTTTTCGCTTTCCTAGGATATTTAAGGTGTAATGAAGTGGGGGTTCTTGTCAACAGAGCAGCCCTAAACTTTGGGGTGCCTGTGTCTTGCTGATTTTTAGTTTTCCCAATTTATACGCCCATGAGTGGAAGTGCCCTATGCTCTCCAAGCTGTGTTTTTTAGATGTTTCAGAACACACCGTACACTTCTCCAGAGTGGCTGTTGGCAATTTACATCCCACCCATCAGCGTAGCAAGGCTCCCATTTCTCCATGGCCGGTCCTGCATTTCTGGTTTGGACACTTTTTTCCGCATGGCCCTTTTGCCCGCTGGGAAGCGAGACTTCTTTGGAGCGCTGATTGGCCTTTCCAGGTTGCTTGGTTGGCCAAAAAGGGCGTATGCGTTTTTTCCTGAATATATTCAGGAAAAAACGCATACGCCCTTTTTGGCCAAGGGCATCATTGTCCACGTTTTGCCGCTTTTCATGCGCTTTCAAGGCGATTCGAATCTACCTCCTGAAATCTGTTTCCTGCAATTCTGCCTTGCTTTCAAAGCCTCTTCGTTGCCTTCCCTTAATATATTTGTGGACGAGAGGTATCATTTAAAACACTGCAGGTTTGTGAATTGCAGTGCCCCTGAGCTCCATTTTTCAACTCGCTTTTTTGGGAGCTGGCCGCAAAAGCGCAGGATTGCTTCAGGCCCTCTTCTGGTTCTGGGGGCAGGCTGAGCTTGTGCTTAATTCTTCTTCCTGATGGGAAAATAGAGTGACCTGTGCCTGTCCCAACACCTAGAGCTAGTCTCTCATTGGTTCCCCCTCTTCCCGTTCATCCTCAGGACAAATTGCAACCTGTACGGAACAGGAGGTTAAAGGTGCTGATTCTCCAAGGAGGGAGATGGCTAGTAAATCGGCTGGAATGGCGAACCCGAGCAAAGGAGATGAGAAATGAGGTGCGTTTTAGAAACCTTTCCCGATCACACGGTGTACCATCTTCTGGGTTTCTCATGCCTGTTTTCGACGTAGGAAGATGCCCTTGAACCTGGAGATTTGGGACCCATGGGATGGGTACCATGCAGTATTACTTGAAAGGGTCTGCGTTGGCTCACCCAACCTCACCGAACCTCTCAGCCCCAAGAGTGTCCACCCTTATGTCTCAATCAGCTGTGGGTCTAGATATGGTCAATCCAGGTTGCATCACAGCCCCTGAACGAATTTTGTAAGAATTTCTCTCTCTTTCACTGCCTTTGTTTCACGGGTTTTGAAAAGTAATTTATTTTTATAATGGGGTTTAGCTGCTTTCCACGGATGTGTTTATGCCGCTTTACACCCCCTTGACTCACTTACAGAGAGATATCAATACATAGGTTTGAAGATTCTTACTAGTCAGATATATTCTTGTGCGGTGAATAGGGGGTGTTGAGTCCAGTTCACTGAAAAAGGAATAGGTCTTGTCTCTTACATATTGGGTTTATGGAACGGTATCGGAGCTAATTTGAAACCCTTGTTTTATGCATCACCCCACCTCACCTTTCCCGTTCAGCAGCCATAGTGTGTTTTCTAAACGTGTGACTCTGTTCTGTTTTGTACTTCAGTTCAAGTGTAGGCGGTTTTTACATTCCCTCTCTAAGTGATATCTTATGATAAGTGTCTTTTTCTGTGTGACTTATTTCACTTAGAATCGTCGTACCTAAATCCACTCATCGTGCTGCTACTAGCCTTATGACGTGGATTTCATGGCTGAGTGATATTCCATTGTACATGAGGACCACAACTTCTTTATCCATTTTTCGCTTTCCTAGGATATTTAAGGTGTAATGAAGTGGGGGTTCTTGTCAACAGAGCAGCCCTAAACTTTGGGGTGCCTGTGTCTTGCTGATTTTTAGTTTTCCCAATTTATACGCCCATGAGTGGAAGTGCCCTATGCTCTCCAAGCTGTGTTTTTTAGATGTTTCAGAACACACCGTACACTTCTCCAGAGTGGCTGTTGGCAATTTACATCCCACCCATCAGCGTAGCAAGGCTCCCATTTCTCCATGGCCGGTCCTGCATTTCTGGTTTGGACACTTTTTTCCGCATGGCCCTTTTGCCCGCTGGGAAGCGAGACTTCTTTGGAGCGCTGATTGGCCTTTCCAGGTTGCTTGGTTGGCCAAAAAGGGCGTATGCGTTTTTTCCTGAATATATTCAGGAAAAAACGCATACGCCCTTTTTGGCCAAGGGCATCATTGTCCACGTTTTGCCGCTTTTCATGTGCTTTCAAGGCGATTCGAATCTACCTCCTGAAATCTGTTTCCTGCAATTCTGCCTTGCTTTCAAAGCCTCTTCGTTGCCTTCCCTTAATATATTTGTGGACGAGAGGTATCATTTAAAACTCTGCAGGTTTGTGAATTGCAGTGTCCCTGAGCTCCATTTTTCAACTCGCTTTTTTGGGAGCTGGCCGCAAAAGCGCAGGATTGCTTCAGGCCCTCTTCTGGTTCTGGGGGGCAGGCTGAGCTTGTGCTTAATTTTTCTTCCTGATGGGAAAATAGAGTGACCTGTGCCTGTCCCAACACCTAGAGCTAGTCTCTCATTGGTTCCCCCTCTTCCCGTTCATCCTCAGGACAAATTGCAACCTGTACGGAACAGGAGGTTAAAGGTGCTGATTCTCCAAGGAGGGAGATGGCTAGTAAATCGGCTGGAATGGCGAACCCGAGCAAAGGAGATGAGAAATGAGGTGCGTTTTAGAAACCTTTCCCGATCACACGGTGTACCATCTTCTGGGTTTCTCATGCCTGTTTTCGACGTAGGAAGATGCCCTTGAACCTGGAGATTTGGGACCCATGGGATGGGTACCATGCAGTATTACTTGAAAGGGTCTGCGTTGGCTCACCCAACCTCACCGAACCTCTCAGCCCCAAGAGTGTCCACCCTTATGTCTCAATCAGCTGTGGGTCTAGATTTGGTCAATCCAGGTTACATCACAGCCCCTGAACGAATTTTGTAAGAATTTCTCTCTCTTTCACTGCCTTTGTTTCACGGGTTTTGAAAAGTAATTTATTTTTATAATGGGGTTTAGCTGCTTTTCACGGCTGTGTTTATGCCGCTTTACACCCCCTTGACTCACTTACAGAGAGATATCAATACATAGGTTTGAAGATTCTTCCTAGTCAGATATATTCTTGTGCGGTGAATAGGGGGTGTTGAGTCCAGTTCACTGAAAAAGGAATAGGTCTTGTCTCTTACATATTGGGTTTATGGAACGGTATCGGAGCTAATTTGAAACCCTTGTTTTATGCATCACCCCACCTCACCTTTCCCGTTCAGCAGCCATAGTGTGTTTTCTAAACGTGTGACTCTGTTCTGTTTTGTAATTCAGTTCAAGTGTAGGCGGTTTTTACATTCCCTCTCTAAGTGATATCTTATGATAAGTGTCTTTTTCTGTGTGACTTATTTCACTTAGAATCGTCGTACCTAAATCCACTCATCGTGCTGCTACTAGCCTTATGACGTGGATTTCATGGCTGAGTGATATTCCATTGTACATGAGGACCACAACTTCTTTATCCATTTTTCGCTTTCCTAGGATATTTAAGGTGTAATGAAGTGGGGGTTCTTGTCAACAGAGCAGCCCTAAACTTTGGGGTGCCTGTGTCTTGCTGATTTTTAGTTTTCCCAATTTATACGCCCATGAGTGGAAGTGCCCTATGCTCTCCAAGCTGTGTTTTTTAGATGTTTCAGAACACACCGTACACTTCTCCAGAGTGGCTGTTGGCAATTTACATCCCACCCATCAGCGTAGCAAGGCTCCCATTTCTCCATGGCCGGTCCTGCATTTCTGGTTTGGACACTTTTTTCCGCATGGCCCTTTTGCCCGCTGGGAAGCGAGACTTCTTTGGAGCGCTGATTGGCCTTTCCAGGTTGCTTGGTTGGCCAAAAAGGGCGTATGCGTTTTTTCCTGAATATATTCAGGAAAAAACGCATACGCCCTTTTTGGCCAAGGGCATCATTGTCCACGTTTTGCCGCTTTTCATGTGCTTTCAAGGCGATTCGAATCTACCTCCTGAAATCTGTTTCCTGCAATTCTGCCTTGCTTTCAAAGCCTCTTCGTTGCCTTCCCTTAATATATTTGTGGACGAGAGGTATCATTTAAAACTCTGCAGGTTTGTGAATTGCAGTGCCCCTGAGCTCCATTTTTCAACTCGCTTTTTTGGGAGCTGGCCGCAAAAGCGCAGGATTGCTTCAGGCCCTCTTCTGGTTCTGGGGGGCAGGCTGAGCTTGTGCTTAATTCTTCTTCCTGATGGGAAAATAGAGTGACCTGTGCCTGTCCCAACACCTAGAGCTAGTCTCTCATTGGTTCCCCCTCTTCCCGTTCATCCTCAGGACAAATTGCAACCTGTACGGAACAGGAGGTTAAAGGTGCTGATTCTCCAAGGAGGGAGATGGCTAGTAAATCGGCTGGAATGGCGAACCCGAGCAAAGGAGATGAGAAATGAGGTGCGTTTTAGAAACCTTTCCCGATCACACGGTGTACCATCTTCTGGGTTTCTCATGCCTGCTTTCGACGTAGGAAGATGCCCTTGAACCTGGAGATTTGGGACCCATGGGATGGGTACCATGCAGTATTACTTGAAAGGGTCTGCGTTGGCTCACCCAACCTCACCGAACCTCTCAGCCCCAAGAGTGTCCACCCTTATGTCTCAATCAGCTGTGGGTCTAGATATGGTCAATCCAGGTTGCATCACAGCCCCTGAACGAATTTTGTAAGAATTTCTCTCTCTTTCACTGCCTTTGTTTCACGGGTTTTGAAAAGTAATTTATTTTTATAATGGGGTTTAGCTGCTTTCCACGGATGTGTTTATGCCGCTTTACACCCCCTTGACTCACTTACAGAGAGATATCAATACATAGGTTTGAAGATTCTTCCTAGTCAGATATATTCTTGTGCGGTGAATAGGGGGTGTTGAGTCCAGTTCACTGAAAAAGGAATAGGTCTTGTCTCTTACATATTGGGTTTATGGAACGGTATCGGAGCTAATTTGAAACCCTTGTTTTATGCATCACCCCACCTCACCTTTCCCGTTCAGCAGCCATAGTGTGTTTTCTAAACGTGTGACTCTGTTCTGTTTTGTAATTCAGTTCAAGTGTAGGCGGTTTTTACATTCCCTCTCTAAGTGATATCTTATGATAAGTGTCTTTTTCTGTGTGACTTATTTCACTTAGAATCGTCGTACCTAAATCCACTCATCGTGCTGCTACTAGCCTTATGACGTGGATTTCATGGCTGAGTGATATTCCATTGTACATGAGGACCACAACTTCTTTATCCATTTTTCGCTTTCCTAGGATATTTAAGGTGTAATGAAGTGGGGGTTCTTGTCAACAGAGCAGCCCTAAACTTTGGGGTGCCTGTGTCTTGCTGATTTTTAGTTTTCCCAATTTATACGCCCATGAGTGGAAGTGCCCTATGCTCTCCAAGCTGTGTTTTTTAGATGTTTCAGAACACACCGTACACTTCTCCAGAGTGGCTGTTGGCAATTTACATCCCACCCATCAGCGTAGCAAGGCTCCCATTTCTCCATGGCCGGTCCTGCATTTCTGGTTTGGACACTTTTTTCCGCATGGCCCTTTTGCCCGCTGGGAAGCGAGACTTCTTTGGAGCGCTGATTGGCCTTTCCAGGTTGCTTGGTTGGCCAAAAAGGGCGTATGCGTTTTTTCCTGAATATATTCAGGAAAAAACGCATACGCCCTTTTTGGCCAAGGGCATCATTGTCCACGTTTTGCCGCTTTTCATGCGCTTTCAAGGCGATTCGAATCTACCTCCTGAAATCTGTTTCCTGCAATTCTGCCTTGCTTTCAAAGCCTCTTCGTTGCCTTCCCTTAATATATTTGTGGACGAGAGGTATCATTTAAAACACTGCAGGTTTGTGAATTGCAGTGCCCCTGAGCTCCATTTTTCAACTCGCTTTTTTGGGAGCTGGCCGCAAAAGCGCAGGATTGCTTCAGGCCCTCTTCTGGTTCTGGGGGGCAGGCTGAGCTTGTGCTTAATTCTTCTTCCTGATGGGAAAATAGAGTGACCTGTGCCTGTCCCAACACCTAGAGCTAGTCTCTCATTGGTTCCCCCTCTTCCCGTTCATCCTCAGGACAAATTGCAACCTGTACGGAACAGGAGGTTAAAGGTGCTGATTCTCCAAGGAGGGAGATGGCTAGTAAATCGGCTGGAATGGCGAACCCGAGCAAGGGAGATGAGAAATGAGGTGCGTTTTAGAAACCTTTCCCGATCACACGGTGTACCATCTTCTGGGTTTCTCATGCCTGTTTTCGACGTAGGAAGATGCCCTTGAACCTGGAGATTTGGGACCCATGGGATGGGTACCATGCAGTATTACTTGAAAGGGTCTGCGTTGGCTCACCCAACCTCACCGAACCTCTCAGCCCCAAGAGTGTCCACCCTTATGTCTCAATCAGCTGTGGGTCTAGATATGGTCAATCCAGGTTGCATCACAGCCCCTGAACGAATTTTGTAAGAATTTCTCTCTCTTTCACTGCCTTTGTTTCACGAGTTTTGAAAAGTAGTTTACTTTTATAATGGGGTTTAGCTGCTTTCCACGGATGTGTTTATGCCGCTTTACACCCCCTTGACTCACTTACAGAGAGATATCAATACATAGGTTTGAAGATTCTTACTAGTCAGATATAGTCTTGTGCGGTGAATAGGGGGTGTTGAGTCCAGTTCACTGAGCAAGGAGTAGGTCTTGTCTATTACATATTGGGTTTATGGAACGGTATCTGAGCTAATTTGAAACCCTTGTTTTATGCATCACCCCACCACACCTTTCCCCTTCAGCAGCCATAGTGTGTTTTCTAAACGTGTGACTCTGTTCTGTTTTGTAATTCAGTTCAAGTGTAGCGGTTTTTACATTCCCTCTGTAAGTGATATCTTATGATAAGTGTCTTTTTCTGTGTGACTTATTTCACTTAGAATCGTCGTACCTAAATCCACTCATCGTGCTGCTACGACTCTTATGACATTGATTTCATGGCTGAGTGATATTCCATTGTATATGAGGACCCAACTTCTTTATCCATTTTTCCCTTTCCTAGGATATTTAAGGTGTAATGAAGTGGGGGTTCTTGTCAACAGAGCAGCCCTAAACTTTGGGGTGCCTGTGTCTTGCTGATTTTTAGTTTTCCCAATTTATACGCCCATGAGTGGAAGTGCCCTATGCTCTCCAAGCTGTGTTTTTTAGATGTTTCAGGACACACCGTACACTTCTCCAGAGTGGCTGTTGGCAATTTATATCCCGCCCATCAGCGTAGCAAGGCTCCCATTTCTCCATGGCCGGTCCTGAATTTTTGGATTTGACACTTTTTTCCGCATGGCCCTTTTGCCCGCTGGGAAGCGAGACAACTTTGTAGCACTGTTTTCCCTTTCCAGGTTGCTTGGATGGCCAAAAAGGGCGTATGCGTTTTTTCCTGAATATATTCAGGAAAAAACGCATACGCCCTTTTTGGCCAAGGGCATCATTGTCCACGTTTTGCCGCTCTACATGTGCTTTCAAAGCGATTCGAATCTACCTCCTGAAAACTGTTTCCTGCAATTCTGCCTTGCTTTCAAATCCTCTTCGTTGCCTTCCCTCAATATATTTGTGGACGAGAGTTATCATTTAAAACTCTGCAGGTTTGTGAATTGCAGTGCCCCTGAGTTCCATTTTTCAAGTCGCTTTTTGGGAGCTGGCCGCAAAAGCGCATGATTGCTTCAGGCCCTCTTCTGGTTCTGGGGGGCAGGCTGAGGCTGTGGTTAATTCTTCTTACTGATGGGAAAATAGAGTGACCTGTGCCAGTCCCAACCACTAGAGCTAGTCTCTCATTGGTTCCCCCTCTTCCCGTTCATCCTCAGGACAAATTGCAACCTATACGGAACAGGAGGTTAAAGGTGCTGATTCTCCAAGGAGGGAGATGGCTAGTAAAGGGGCTGGAATAGGGAACCCGAGCACAAGGAGATGAGAAATGAGGTGCGTTTTAGAAACCTTTCCCGATCACACGGTGTACCATCTTCTGGGTTTCTCATGCACGTTTTCGACGTAGGAAGATGCCCTTGATCCTGGGGATTTGGGACCCATGGGATGGGTACCATGCAGTATTACTTTAAAGGGTCTGCGTTGGCTCACCCAACCTCACCAAACCTCTCAGCCCCAAGAGTGTCCACCCTTATGTCTCAATCAGCTGTGGGTCTAGATATGGTCATTCCAGGTTGCATCACAGCCCCTGAACGAATTTTGGAAGAATTTCTCTCTCTTTCACTGTCTTTGTTTCACGGGTTTTGAAAAGACATTTATTTTTATAATGGGGTTTAGCTGCTTTTCACGGCTGTGTTTATGCCGTGTTACAGCCCCTTGACTCACTTACAGAGAGATATCAATACATAGGTTTGAAGATTCTTACTAGTCAGATATATTCTTGTGCGGTGAATAGGGGGTGTTGAGTCCAGTTCACTGAGCAAGGAGTAGGTCTTTTCTATTACATATTGGTTTTATGGAACGGTATCGGAGCTAATTTGAAACCCTTGTTTTATGCATCACCCCACCTCACCTTTCCCGTTAAGCAGCCATAGTGTGTTTTCTAAACGTGTGACTCTGTTCTGTTTTGTAATTCACTTCAACTGTAGAGGTTTCTACATTCCCTCTATAAGTGCTATCTTATGATAAGTGTCTTTTTCTGTGTGACTTATTTCACTTAGAATCGTCGTACCTAAGTCCACTCATCGTGCTGCTACTAGCCTTATGACGTTGATTTCATGGCTGAGTGATAATCCATTGTACATGAGGACCTCAACTTCTTTATCCATTTTTCTCTTTCCTAGGATATTGAAGGTGTAATGAAGTGGGGGTTCTTGTCAACAGAGCAGCCCTAAACTTTGGGGTGCCTGTGTCTTGCTGATTTTTAGTTTTCCCAATTTATAGGCCCATAAGTGTAAGTGCCCTATGCTCTCCAAGCTGTGTTTTTTAGATGTTTCAGGACACACTGTACACTTCTCCAGAGTGGCTGTTGTCAATTTACATCCCGCCCATCAGCGTAGAAAGGCTCCCATTTCTCCATGGCCGGTCCTGCATTTCTGGTTTGGACACTTTATTCCGCATGGACCTTTTTCCCGCTGGGAAGCGAGACTTCTTTGTAGCGTTGATTTTCATTTCCAGGTGGCTTGGTTGGCCAAAAAGGGCGTATGCGTTTTTTCCTGAATATATTCAGGAAAAAACGCATACGCCCTTTTTGGCCAAGGGCATCATTGTCCACGTTTTGCCACTTTTCATGTGCTTTCAAGGCGATTCGAATCTACCTCCTGAAATCTGTTTCCTGCAATTCTGCCTTGCTTTCAAAGCCTCTTCGTTGCCTTCCCTTAATATATTTGTGGACGAGAGGTATCATTTAAAACTCTGCAGGTTTGTGAATTGCAGTGCCCCTGAGCTCCATTTTTCAACTCGCTTTTTTGGGAGCTGGCCGCAAAAGCGCAGGATTGCTTCAGGCCCTCTTCTGGTTCTGGGGGGCAGGCTGAGCTTGTGCTTAATTCTTCTTCCTGATGGGAAAATAGAGTGACCTGTGCCTGTCCCAACAACTAGAGCTAGTCTCTCTTTGGTTCCCCCTCTTCCCGTTCATCCTCAGGATAAATTGCAACCTGTACGGAATAGGAGGTTAAAGGTGCTGATTCTCCAAGGAGGGAGATGGCTAGTAAAGGGGCTGGAATGGCGAACCCGAGCACAAGGAGATGAGCAATGAGGTGCGTTTTAGAAACCTTTCCCGATCACACAGTGTACCATCTTCTGGGTTTCTCATGCCTGTTTTCGACGTAGGAAGATGCCCTTGAACCTGGGGATTTGGGACCCATGGGATGGGTACCATGCAGTATTACTTTAAAGGGTGTGCGTTGGCTCACCCAACCTCACCAAAACTGTCAGCCCCATGAGTGTCCACCCTTATGTCTCAATCAGCTGTGGGTCTAGATATGGTCAATCCAGGTTGCATCACAGCCCCTGAACGAATTTTGTAAGAATTTCTCTCTCTTTCACTGTCTTTGTTTCACGGGTTTTGAAAAGTAATTTATTTTTATAATGGGGTTTAGCTGCTTTTCACGGCTGTGTTTATGCCGCTTTACACCCCCTTGACTCACTTACAGAGAGATATCAATACATAGTTTTGAAGATTCTTACTAGTCAGATATATTCTTGTGCGGTGAATAGGGGGTGTTGAGTCCAGTTCACTGAGCAAGGAGTAGGTCTTGTCTATTACATATTGGGTTTATGGAACGGTATCAGAGCTAATTTAAAACCCTTGTTTTATGCATCACCCCACCTCACCTTTCCCGTTCAGCAGCCATAGTGTGTTTTCTAAACGTGTGACTCTGTTCTGTTTTGTAATTTACTTCAAGTGTAGCAGTTTTTACATTCCCTCTATAAGTGCTATCTTATGATAAGTGTCTTTTTCTGTGTGACTTATTTCACTTAGAATCGTCATACCTTAATCCAATCATCGTGCTGCTACTAGCCTTATGACGTTGATTTCATGGCTGAGTGATATTCCATTGTACATGAGGACCCCAACTTCATTATCCATTTTTCTCTTTCCTGGGATATTTAAGGTGTATAGAAGTGGGGGTTCTTGTCAACAGAGCTGCCCTAAACTTTGGGGTGCCTGTGTCTTGCTGATTTTTAGTTTTCCCAATTTATACGCCCATGAGTGTAAGTGCCCTATGTGCTCCAAGCTGTGTTTTTTAGATGTTTCAGGACACACCGTACACTTCTCCAGAGTGGCTGTTGGCAATTTACATCCCGCCCATCAGCGTAGCAAGTCTCCCATTTCTCCATGGCCGCTCCTGCATTTCTGGTTTTGACACTTTTTTCTGCATGGCCCTTTTGCCCGCTGGGAAGCCAGACTTCTTTGGAGCGCTGATTGGCCTTTCCAGGTTGCTTGGTTGGCCAAAAAGGGCGTATGCGTTTTTTCCTGAATATATTCAGGAAAAAACGCATACGCCCTTTTTGGCCAAGGGCATCATTGTCCACGTTTTGCCGCTTTTCATGTGCTTTCAAGGCGATTCGAATCTACCTCCTGAAATCTGTTTCCTGCAATTCTGCCTTGCTTTCACATCCTCTTCGTTGCCTTCCCTCAATATATTTGTGGACGAGAGTTGTCATTTATAACTCTGCAGGTTTGTGAATTGTAGTGCCCCTGAGCTCCATTTTTCAAGTCGCTTTTTGGGAGCTGGCCGGAAAAGCGCAGGATTGCTTCAGGGCCTCTTCTGGTTCTGGGGGGCAGGCTGAGGCTGTGGTTAATTCTTCTTCCTGATGGGAAAATAGAGTGACCTGTGCCTGTCCCAACCACTAGAGCTACTCTCTCATTGGTTCCCCATCTTCCCGTTCATCATCAGGACAAATTGCAACCTGTACGGAACAGAAGGTTAAAGGTGCTGATTCTCCAAGGAGGGAGATGGCTAGTAAACGGGCTGGAATGGAGAACCCGAGCAAAAGGAGATGAGAAATGAGGTGCGTTTTAGAAACCTTTCCCGATCACACGGTGTACCATCTTCTGGGTTTCCCATGCACGTTTTTGACGTAGGAAGATGCCCTTGAACCTGGAGATTAGGGACCCATCAAGAAATCACATTAAGGTTCTCTTTTTAACGTGTTCCTTAAAACACTAGTGCTTAGGAAATCTATTGGAGGCAGAAGCAGTCAAGGGTAGCTTAGGTTTGGGGTTAGGGTGAGGGTTAGGGTACGGCTTAGGATACGGGTTCGGGGAGGGGTTCGGGTAGGGCGTAGGGTATGGGTTAGGGTTAGGGTTAGTCTTAGAGTTAGGGCTCGGTTTAGGGTACGGGCTAGGATTAGGGTACGCGTTAGGGTTAGGGTAGGGGTTAGGGTTAGGGTACGCGATAGGGTGAGGTTAGTTATTAAACCTATCCCACTCTCTAGATACCCCTTAGCACGTAAAGGAATATTATTTGGGGATCCAGCCATGGAGAAGAGATTAGACACTAGGAGAAGTTAAGGAACACACCCATTATCAAGAAATCACATTAGGATTCTCTTTTTAAACTGTTCCTTAAAACACTAGTGCTTCAGAAATCTATTGGAGGCAGAAGCAGTCAAGGGTAGCTTAGGGTAAGGGTTAGGGTTAGGGTGAGGGTGAGGGTACGGCTTAGGTTACGGGTTCGGGTACGGAATCGGTTATGGCATAGGGTATGGATTAGGGTTATGGTTACTTTTAGGGTAAGGGCTCGGTTTAGAGTATCGGTTAGGATTAAGGTAGGTGTTAGGGTTAGGGTACGGGTTAGGGTTAGGGTATGGGAGAGCGTTAGGGTAAGCATTAGGGTTAGGGTAGTTATTAAACCTATCCCACTCTCTAGATACAGCTTAGAACGTAACGGAATATTATTTGGGGGTCCAGCCTTGGAGAAGAGTTTAGACACTAGGAGAAGATAAGGAACACACCCATCATCAAAAAATCACATTAGGATTCTCTTTTTAACCTGTTCCTTAAAACACTAGTGCTTAGGACATCTATTGGAGGCAGAAGCAGTGAAGGGTAGCTTAGGATTAGGGTTAGGGTTAGGGTACGGCTTAGGGTACGAGTTCGTGGAGGGGTTCGGGTACGGCGTATGGTATGGGTTAGGGTTAGGTTTAGGGCTCGGTTCAACGTACGGGTTAGGATTAGGGTACGCGTTAGGGTTAGGGTAGGGGTTAGGGTGAGGGTAGTTATTAAACCTATCCCACTCTCTAGATATCCCTTAGCACGTAAAGGAATATTATTTGGGGGTCCAGCCATAGAGAATAGTTTAGACACTAGGAGAAGATAAGGAACACACCCATTATCAAGAAATCACATTAGGATTCTCTTTTTAACCTGTTCCTTAAAATATTAGTGCTTAGGAAATCTATTGGAGGCAGAAGGCGTCAAGGGTAGCTTAGGTTTAGGGTTAGGGTTAGGGTGAGGGTTAGGGTACGGCTTAGGGTACGGGTTGAGGGAGGGGTTCGGGTAGGGCGTAGGGTATGGGTTAGGGTTAGGGTTAGTGTTATGGTTAGGGCTCGGTTTAGGGTACGGGTTAGGTTTAGGGTACGCGTTAGTGTTAGGGTAGGGGTTAGGGTTAGGGTACGCGATAGGGTGAGGTTAGTTATTAAACCTATCCCACTCTCTAGATACCCCTTAGCACGTAAAGGAATATTATTTGGGGATCCAGCCATGGAGAAGAGTTTAGACACTAGGAGAAGTTAAGGAACACACCCATTATCAAGAAATCACATTAGGATTCTCTTTTTAAACTGTTCCTTAAAACACTAGTGCTTAGGAAATCTATTGGAGGCAGAAGCAGTCAAGGGTAGCTTAGGGTTAGGGTTAGGGTTAGATTGAGGGTTAGGGTACGGCTTAGGGTACGGGTTCAGGGAGGGGTTCGTGTAGGGCGTAGGGTATGGGTTAGGGTTAGGGTTAGGGTTAGTGTTAGGGTTAGGGCTCGGTTTAGGGTACGGGTTAGGATTAGGGTACGCGTTAGGTTTAGGGTAGGGGTTAGGGTTAGGGAACGCGTTAGGGTGAGGGTAGTTATTAAACCTCTCCCTCTCTCTAGATACCCCTTAGCACGTAAAGGCATATTATTTGGGGGTCCAGCCATGAAGAAGAATTTAGACACGAGGAGAAGATAAGGAACACACCCATTATCAAGGAATCACATTAGGATTCTCTTTTTAACCTGTTCCTTAAAACACTAGTGCTTAGGAAATCTATTGGAGGCAGAAGGCGTCAAGGGTAGCTTAGGGTTAGGGTTAGGGTTAGGGTGAGGGTTAGTGTACGTCTTAGGGTACGGGTTGAGGGAGGGGTTCGGGTAGGGCGTAGGGTATGGGTTAGGGATAGGGTTAGTGTTAGGGTTAGGGCTCGGTTTAGGGTACGGGTTAGGATTAGGGTACGCGTTAGGCTTAGGGTAGGGGTTAGGGTTAGGGTACGCGTTAGGGTGAGGGTAGTTATTAAACCTATCCCACTCTCTAGATACCCCTTAGCACGTAAAGGAATATTATTTGGGGGTCCAGCCTTGGAGAAGAGTTTAGACACTAGGAGAAGATAAGGAACACACCCATTATCACGAAATCACATTAGGATTCTCTTTTTAACCTGTTCCTTAAAACACTAGTGCTTAGGAAATCTATTGGAGGCAGAAGCAGTCAAGGGTAGCTTAGGGTTAGGGTTAGGGTTAGGGTGAGTGTTAGGGTACGGCTTAGGGTACGGGTTCGGGGAGGGGTTCGGGTAGGGCGTAGGGTATGGGTTAGGGTTAGGGTTAGGGTTAGTGTTAGGGTTAGGGCTCGGTTTAGGGTACGGGTTAGGATTAGGGTACGCCTTAGTGTTAGGGTAGGGGTTAGGGTTAGGGTACGCGATAGGGTGAGGTTAGTTATTAAAACTACCCCACTCTCTAGATACCCCTTAGCACGTAAAGGAATATTATTTAGGGGTCCAGCCATGGAGAAGAGTTTAGACACGAGGAGAAGATAAGGAACACACCCATTATCAAGAAATCACATTAGGATTCTCTTTTTAACCTGTTCCTTAAAACACTAGTGCTTAGGAAATCTATTGGAGGCAGAAGCAGTCAAGGGTAGCTTAGGGTTAGGGTTAGGGTTAGGGTGAGGGTTAGGGTACGGCTTAGGGTACGGGTTCGGCGAGGGGTTCGGGTAGGGCGTAGGGTATGGGTTAGGGTTAGGGTTAGGGTTCGTGTTAGGGTTTGGGCTGGGTTTAGGGTACGGGTTAGGATTAGGGTACGCGTTAGGGTTATGGTAGGGGTTAGGGTTAGGGTACGCATTAGGGTGAGGGTAGTTATTAAACCTATCACACTCTCTAGAAACCCCTTAGCACGTAAAGGTATATTATTTGGGGGTCCAGCCATGGAGAAGAGTTTAGACCCTAGGAGAAGATAAGGAACACACCCATTATCAAGAAATAACAATATGATTCTCTTTTTAAACTGTTCCTTAAAACACTAGTGCTTAGGAAATCTATTGGAGGCAGAATCAGTCAAGGGTAGCTTAGGGTTAGGGTTAGGGTTAAGGTGAGGGTTAGGGTACGGCTTAGGGTACGGGTTCAGGGAGGGGTTCGGGTAGGGCGTAGGGTATGTGTTAGGGTTAGGGTTAGGGTTCGTGTTAGGGTTAGGGCTCGGTTTAGGGTACGGGTTAGGATTAGGGTACGCGTTAGTGTTAGGGTAGGGGTTAGGGTTAGGGTACGCGTTAGGGTGAGGTTAGTTATTAAACCTATCCCACTCTCTAGATACCCCTTAGCACGTAAAGGAATATTATTTGGGGGTCCAGCCATGGAGAAGAGTTTAGACACTAGGAGAAGATAAGGAACAAACCCATTATCAAGAAATCACAATATGATTCTCTTTTTAAACTGTTCCTTAAAACACTAGTGCTTAGGAAATCTATTGGAGGCAGAAGCAGTAAAGGGTAGCTTAGGGTTAGGGTTAGGGTTAGGGTGAGGGTTAGGGTACGGCTTAGGTTACGGGTTCGGGGAGGGGTTCGGGTAGGGCGTAGTGTATGGGTTAGGGTTAGGGTTAGGGCTGGTGTTAGGGTTAGGGCTCGGTTTAGGGTACGGGTTAGGATTAGGGTACGCGTTAGGGTTAGGGTAGGGGTTAGGGTTAGGGTACGCGTTAGGGTGAGGGTAGTTATTAAACCTATCCCACTCTCTAGATACCCCTTAGCACGTAAAGGAATATTATTTGGGGGTCCAGCCATGGGGAAGAGTTTAGACACTAGGAGAAGATAAGGAACACACCCATTATCAAGAAATCACATTAGGATTCTCTTTTTAACCTGTTCCTTAAAACACTAGTGCTTAGGAAATCTATTGGAGGCAGAATCAGTCAAGGGTAGCTTAGGGTTAGGGTTAGGGTTAAGGTGAGGGTTAGGGTACGGCTTAGGGTACGGGTTCAGGGAGGGGTTCGGGTAGGGCGTAGGGTATGTGTTAGGGTTAGGGTTAGGGTTCGTGTTAGGGTTAGGGCTCGGTTTAGGGTACGGGTTAGGATTAGGGTACGCGTTAGGGTTATGGTAGGGGTTAGGGTTAGGGTACGCGATAGGGTGAGGTTAGTTATTAAACCTATCCCACTCTCTAGATACCCCTTAGCACGTAAAGGCATATTATTTGGGGGTCCAGCCATGGAGAAGAGATTAGACACGAGGAGAAGATAAGGAACAAACCCATTATCAAGAAATCACATTAGGATTCTCTTTTTAACGTGTTCCTTAAAACACTAGTGCTTAGGAAATCTGTTGGAGGCAGAAGCAGTCAAGGGTAGCTTAGGGTTAGGGTTAGGGTTAGGGTACGGCTTAGGGTACGGGTTCGGGAAGGGGTTCGGATATGGCGTAGGGTATGCGTTAGGGTTAGGGTTAGGGTTAGTGTTAGGGTTAGGGCTCGGTTTAGGGTACGGGTTAGGATTAGGGTACGCGTTAGGGTGAGGGTAGTTATTAAACCTATCACACTCTCTAGATACCCCTTAGCACGTAAAAAATATTATTTGGGGGTCCAGCCATGGAGAAGAGTTTAGACACGAGGAGAAAATAAGGAACACACCCATTATCAAGAAATCACATTAGGATTCTCTTTTTAACCTGTTCCTTAAAACACTAGTGCTTAGGAAATCTATTGGAGGCAGAAGCCGTCAAGGGTAGCTTAGGTTTAGGGTTAGGGTTAGGGTGAGGGTTAGGGTACGGCTTAGGGTACGGGTTCGGGGAGGGGTTCGGGTAGGGCGTAGGGTATGGGTTAGGGTTAGGGTTAGGGTTAGTGTTAGGGTTAGGGCTCAGTTTAGGGTACGGGTTAGGATTAGGGTACGCGTTCGGGTTAGGGTAGGGGTTAGGGTTAGGGTACGCGATAGGGTGAGGTTAGTTATTAAACCTATCCCACTCTCTAGATACCCCTTAGCACGTAAAGGAATATTATTTGGGGGTCCAGCCATGGAGAAGAGTTTAGACACGAGGAGAAGATAAGGAACACACCCATTATCAAGAAATCAAATTAGGATTCTCTTTTTAACCTGTTCCTTAAAACACTAGTGCTTAGGGAATCTATTGGAGGCAGAAGCAGTCAAGGGTAGCTTAGGGTTAGGGTTAGGTTTAGGGTGAGGGTTAGGGTATGGCTTAGGGTACGGGTTCGGGGAGGGGTTCTGGTAGGGCGTAGTGTATGGGTTAGGGTTAGGGTTAGGGTTAGTGTTAGGGTTAGGGCTCGGTTTAGGGTACGGGTTAGGATTAGGGTACGCATTAGGGTTAGGGTAGGGGTTAGGGTTAGGGTACGCGTTAGGGTGAGGGTAGTTATTAAACCTATCCCACTCTCTAGATACCCCTTAGCACGTAAAGGAATATTATTTGGGGGTCCAGCCATGGAGAAGAGTTTAGACACGAGGAGAAGATAAGGAACACACCCATTATCACGAAATCACATTAGGATTCTCTTTTTAACCTGTTCCTTAAAACACTAGTGCTTAGGAAATCTATTGGAGGCAGAAGCAGTCAAGGGTAGCTTAGGGTTAGGGTTAGGGTTAGGGTGAGGTTTAGGGTATGGCTTAGGGTACGGGTTCGGGGAGGGGTTCGGGTAGGGCGTAGGGTATGGGTTAGGGTTAGGGTTAGGGTTAGTGTTAGGGTTAGGGCTCGGTTTAGGGTACGGGTTAGGATTAGGTTACGCGTTAGTGTTAGGGTAGTGGTTAGGGTTAGGGTACGCGATAGGGTGAGGTTAGTTATTAAACCTATCCCACTCTCTAGATACCCCTTAGCACGTAAAGGAATATTATTTGGGGGTCCAGCCATGGAGAAGAGTTTAGACACTAGGAGAAGATAAGGAACACACCCATTCTAAAGAAATCACATTAGGATTCCCTTTTTAACCTGTTCCTTAAAACACTAGTGCTTAGGAAATCTATTGGAGGCAGAAGCAGTCAAGGGTAGCTTAGGGTAAGGGTTAGGGTTAGGGTGAGGGTGAGGGTACGGCTTAGGTTACGGGTTCGGGTACGGAATCGGTTATGACATAGGGTATGGATTAGGGTTATGGTTACTTTTAGGGTAAGGGCTCGGTTTAGAGTATCGGTTAGGATTAAGGTAGGTGTTAGGGTTAGGGTACGGGTTAGGGTTAGGGTATGGGAGAGGGTTAGGTTAAGCATTAGGGTTAGGGTAGTTATTAAACCTATCCCACTCTCTAGATACAGCTTAGAACGTAACGGAATATTATTTGGGGGTCCAGCCTTGGAGAAGAGTTTAGACACTAGGAGAAGATAAGGAACACACCCATCATCAAAAAATCACATTAGGATTCTCTTTTTAACCTGTTCCTTAAAACACTAGTGCTTAGGACATCTATTGGAGGCAGAAGCAGTGAAGGGTAGTTTAGGATTAGGGTTAGGGTTAGGGTACGGCTTAGGGTACGAGTTCGTGGAGGGGTTCGGGTACGGCGTATGGTATGGGTTAGGGTTAGGGTTAGGGCTCGGTTCAACGTACGGGTTAGGATTAGGGTACGCGTTAGGGTTAGGGTAGGGGTTAGGGTGAGGGTAGTTATTAAACCTATCCCACTCTCTAGATATCCCTTAGCACGTAAAGGAATATTATTTGGGGGTCCAGCCATAGAGAAGAGTTTAGACACTAGGAGAAGATAAGGAACACACCCATTATCAAGAAATCACATTAGGATTCTCTTTTTAACCTGTTCCTTAAAATATTAGTGCTTAGGAAATCTATTGGAGGCAGAAGGCGTCAAGGGTAGCTTAGGTTTAGGGTTAGGGTTAGGGTGAGGGTTAGGGTACGGCTTAGGGTACGGGTTGAGGGAGGGGTTCGGGTAGGGCGTAGGGTATGGGTTAGGGTTAGGGTTAGTGTTAGGGTTAGGGCTCGGTTTAGGGTACGGGTTAGGTTTAGGGTACGCATTAGGCTTAGGGTAGGGGTTAGGGTTAGGGTACGCGTTAGGCTGAGGGTAGTTATTAAACCTATCCCACTCTCTAGATACCCCTTAGCACGTAAAGGAATATTATTTGGGGGTCCAGCCATGGAGAAGAGTTTAGACACTAGGAGAAGATAAGGAACACACCCATGACCACGAAGTCACATTAGGATTCTCTTTTTAACCTGTTCCTTAAAACACTAGTGCTTAGGAAATCTATTGGAGGCAGAAGCAGTCAAGGGTAGCTTAGGGTTAGGGTTAGGGTTAGGGTGAGGGTTAGGGTACGGCTTAGGGTATGGGTACGGGGAGGGGTTCGGGTAGGGCGTAGGGTATGGGTTAGGGTTAGGGTTAGGGTTAGTGTTAGGGTTAGGGCTCGGTTTAGGGTACGGGTTAGGATTAGGGTACGCGTTAGTGTTAGGGTAGGGGTTAGGGTTAGGGTACGCGATAGGGTGAGGTTAGTTATTAAACCTATCCCACTCTCTAGATACCCCTTAGCACGTAAAGGAATATTATTTGGGGATCCAGCCATGGAGAAGAGTTTAGACACTAGGAGAAGTTAAGGAACACACCCATTATCAAGAAATCACATTAGGATTCCCTTTTTAAACTGTTCCTTAAAACACTAGTGCTTAGGAAATCTATTGGAGGCAGAAGCAGTCAAGGGTAGCTTAGGGTTAGGGTTAGGGTTAGATTGAGGGTTAGGGTACGGCTTAGGGTACGGGTTCAGGGAGGGGTTCGTGTAGGGCGTAGGGTATGGGTTAGGGTTAGGGTTAGGGTTAGTGTTAGGTTTAGGGCTCGGTTTAGGGTACGGGTTAGGATTAGGGTACGCGTTAGGGTTAGGGTAGGGGTTAGGGTTAGGGAACGCGTTAGGGTGAGGGTAGTTATTAAACCTCTCCCTCTCTCTAGATACCCCTTAGCACGTAAAGTCATATTATTTGGGGGTCCAGCCATGAAGAAGAATTTAGACACGAGGAGAAGATAAGGAACACACCCATTATCAAGAAATCACATTAGGATTCTCTTTTTAACCTGTTCCTTAAAACACTAGTGCTTAGGAAATCTATTGGAGGCAGAAGGCGTCAAGGGTAGCTTAGGGTTAGGGTTAGGGTTAGGGTGAGAGTTAGGGTACGGCTTAGGGTACGGGTTGAGGGAGGGGTTCGGGTAGGGCGTAGGGTATGGGTTAGGGATAGGGTTAGTGTTAGGGTTAGGGCTCGGTTTAGGGTACGGGTTAGGATTAGGGTACGCGTTAGGCTTAGGGTAGGGGTTAGGGTTAGGGTACGCGTTAGGGTGAGGGTAGTTATTAAACCTATACCACTTTCTAGATAACCCTTAGCACGTAAAGGAATATTATTTGGGGGTCCAGCCTTGGAGAAGAGTTTAGACACTAGGAGAAGATAAGGAACACACCCATCATCAAAAAATCACATTAGGATTCTCTTTTTAACCTGTTCCTTAAAACACTAGTGCTTAGGACATCTATTGGAGGCAGAAGCAGTGAAGGGTAGCTTAGGATTAGGGTTAGGGTTAGGGTACGGCTTAGGGTACGAGTTCGTGGAGGGGTTCGGGTACGGCGTATGGTATGGGTTAGTGTTAGGGTTAGGGCTCGGTTCAACGTACGGGTTAGGATTAGGGTACGCGTTAGGGTTAGGTTAGGGGTTAGGGTGAGGGTAGTTATTAAACCTATCCCACTCTCTAGATATCCCTTAGCACGTAAAGGAATATTATTTGGGGGTACAGCCATAGAGAAGAGTTTAGACACTAGGAGAAGATAAGGAACACACCCATTATCAAGAAATCACATTAGGATTCTCTTTTTAACCTGTTCCTTAAAATATTAGTGCTTAGGATATCTATTGGAGGCAGAAGGCGTCAAGGGTAGCTTAGGTTTAGGGTTAGGGTTAGGGTGAGGGTTAGGGTACGGCTTAGGGTACGGGTTGAGGGAGGGGTTCGGGTAGGGCATAGGGTATGGGTTAGGGTTAGGGTTAGTGTTAGGGTTAGGGCTCGGTTTAGGGTACGGGTTAGGTTTAGGGTACGCATTAGGCTTAGGGTAGGGGTTAGGGTTAGGGTACGCGTTAGGGTGAGGGTAGTTATTAAACCTATCCCACTCTCTAGATACCCCTTAGCACGTAAAGGAATATTATTTGGGGGTCCAGCCATGGAGAAGAGTTTAGACACTAGGAGAAGATAAGGAACACACCCATGATCACGAAATCACATTAGGATTCTCTTTTTAACCTGTTCCTTAAAACACTAGTGCTTAGGAAATCTATTGGAGGCAGAGGCAGTCAAGGGTAGCTTAGGGTTAGGGTTAGGGTTAGATTGAGGGTTAGGGTACGGCTTAGGGTACGGGTTCAGGGAGGGGTTCGTGTAGGGCGTAGGGTGTGGGTTAGGGTTAGGGTTAGGGTTAGTGTTAGGGTTAGGGCTCGGTTTAGGGTACGGGTTAGGATTAGGGTACGCGTTAGTGTTAGGGTAGGGGTTAGGGTTAGGGTACGCGATAGGGTGAGGTTAGTTATTAAACCTATCCCACTCTCTAGATACCCCTTAGCACGTAAAGGAATATTATTTGGGGATCCAGCCATGGAGAAGAGTTTAGACACTAGGAGAAGTTAAGGAACACACCCATTATCAAGAAATCACATTAGGATTCTCTTTTTAAACTGTTCCTTAAAACACTAGTGCTTAGGAAATCTATTGGAGGCAGAAGCAGTCAAGGGTAGCTTAGGGTTAGGGTTAGGGTTAGATTGAGGGTTAGGGTACGGCTTAGGGTACGGGTTCAGGGAGGGGTTCGTGTAGGGCGTAGGGTGTGGGTTAGGGTTAGGGTTAGGGTTAGTGTTAGGGTTAGGGCTCGGTTTAGGGTACGGGTTAGGATTAGGGTACGCGTTAGGGTTAGGGTAGGGGTTAGGGTTAGCGAACGCGTTAGTGTGAGGGTAGTTATTAAACCTCTCCCTCTCTCTAGATACCCCTTAGCACGTAAAGGCATATTATTTGGGGGTCCAGCCAAGAAGAAGAATTTAGACACGAGGAGAAGATAAGGAACACACCCATTATCAAGAAATCACATTAGGATTCTCTTTTTAACCTGTTCCTTAAAACACTAGTGCTTAGGAAATCTATTGGAGGCAGAAGGCGTCAAGGGTAGCTTAGGGTTAGGGTTAGGGTTAGGGTGAGTGTTAGTGTACGGCTTAGGGTACGGGTTGAGGGAGGGGTTCGGGTAGGGCGTAGGGTATGGGTTAGGGATAGGGTTAGTGTTAGGGTTAGGGCTCGGTTTAGGGTACGGGTTAGGATTAGGGTACGCGTTAGGCTTAGTGTAGGGGTTAGGGTTAGGGTACGCGTTAGGGTGAGGGTAGTTATTAAACCTATCCCACTTTCTAGATACCCCTTAGCACGTAAAGGAATATTATTTGGGGGTCCAGCCATGGAGAAGAGTTTAGACACTAGGAGAAGATAAGGAACACACCCATTATCACGAAATCACATTAGGATTCTCTTTTAAACCTGTTCCTTAAAACACTAGTGCTTAGGAAATCTATTGGAGGCAGAAGCAGTCAAGGGTAGCTTAGGGTTAGGGTTAGGGTTAGGGTGAGGGTTAGGGTACGGCTTAGGGTACGGGTTCGGGGACGGGTTCGGGTAGGGCGTAGGGTATGAGTTAGGGTTAGGGTTAGGGTTAGTGTTAGGGTTAGGGCTCGGTTTAGGGTACGGGTTAGGATTAGGGTACGCCTTAGTGTTAGGGTAGGGGTTAGGGTTAGGGTACGCGATAGGGTGAGGTTAGTTATTAAAACTACCCCACTCTCTAGATACCCCTTAGCACGTAAAGGAATATTATTTAGGGGTCCAGCCATGGAGAAGAGTTTAGACACGAGGAGAAGATAAGGAACACACCCATTATCAAGAAATCACATTAGGATTCTCTTTTTAACCTGTTCCTTAAAACACTAGTGCTTAGGAAATCTATTGGAGGCAGAAGCAGTCAAGGGTAGCTTAGGGTTAGGGTTAGGGTTAGGGTGAGGGTTAGGGTACGGCTTAGGGTACGGGTTCGGCGAGGGGTTCGGGTAGGGCGTAGGGTATGGGTTAGGGTTAGGGTTAGGGTTCGTGTTAGGTTTAGGGCTCGGTTTAGGGTACGGGTTAGGATTAGGGTACGCGTTAGGGTTAGGGTAGGGGTTAGGGTTAGTGTACGCATTAGGGTGAGGGTAATTATTAAACCTATCACACTCTCTAGATACCCCTTAGCACGTAAAGGAATATTATTTGGGGGTCCAGCCATGGAGAAGAGTTTAGACCCTAGGAGAAGATAAGGAACACACCCATTATCAAGAAATAACAATATGATTCTCTTTTTAAACTGTTCCTTAAAACACTAGTGCTTAGGAAATCTATTGGAGGCAGAGGCAGTCAAGGGTAGCTTAGGGTTAGGGTTAGGGTTAGGGTGAGGGATAGGGTACGGCTTAGGGTACGGGTTCGGGGAGGGGTTCGGGTAGGGCGTAGGGTATGGGTTAGGGTTAGGGTTAGGGCTAGTGTTAGCGTTAGGGCTCGGTTTATGGTACGTTTTAGGATTAGGGTACGTGTTAGGGTTAGGGTAGGTGTTAGGGTTAGGGTACGCATTAGGATGAGGGTAGTTATTAAACCTATCCCACTCTCTAGATACCCCTTAGCACGTAAAGGAATATTATTTGGGGGTCTAGCCATGGAGAAGAGTTTAGACACTAGGAGAAGATAAGGAACACACCCATTATAAAGAAATCACATTAGGATTCTCTTTTTAACCTGGTCCTTAAAACACTAGTGCTTAGGAAATCTATTGGAGGCAGAAGCAGTCAAGGGAAGCTTAGGGTTAGGGTTAGGGTTAGGGTGAGGGTTAGGGTACGGCTTAGGTTACGGCTTTGGGGAGGGGTTCGGGTAGGACGTAGTGTATGGGTTAGGGTTAGGGTTAGGGCTAGTGTTAGGGTTAGGGCTCGGTTTAGGGTACGGGTTAGGATTAGGGTACGCGTTAGGGTTAGGGTAGGGGTTAGGGTTAGGGTACGCGTTAGGGTGAGGGTAGTTATTAAACCTATCCCACTCTCTAGATACCCCTTAGCACGTAAAGGAATATTATTTGGGGGTCCAGCCATGGGGAAGAGTTTAGACACTAGGAGAAGATAAGGAACACACCCATTATCAAGAAATCACATTAGGATTCTCTTTTTAACCTGTTCCTTAAAACACTAGTGCTTAGGAAATCTATTGGAGGCAGAATCAGTCAAGGGTAGCTTAGGGTTAGGGTTAGGGTTAGGGTGAGGGTTAGGGTACGGCTTAGGGTACGGGTTCGGGGAGGGGTTCGGGTAGGGCGTAGGGTATGGGTTAGGTTTAGGGTTAGCGCTAGTGTTAGGGTTAGGGCTCGGTTTAGGGTACGGGTTAGGATTAGGGTACACGTTAGGGTTAGGGTAGGGGTTAGGGTTAGGGTACGCGTTAGGGTGAGGGTAGTTATTAAGCCTATCACACTCTCTAGATACCCCTTAGCACGTAAAGAAATATTATTTGGGGGTCCAGCCATGGAGAAGAGTTTAGACACTAGGAGAAAATAAGGAACACACCCATTATCAAGAAATCACATTAGGATTCTCTTTTTAACCTGTTCCTTAAAACACTAGTGCTTAGGAAATCTATTGGAGGCAGAAGCCATCAAGGGTAGCTTAGGTTTAGGGTTAGGGTTAGGGTGAGGGTTAGGGTACGGCTTAGGGTACGGGTTCGGGGAGGGGTTCGGGTAGGGCGTAGGGTATGGGTTAGGGTTAGGGTTAGGGTTAGTGTTAGGGTTAGGGCTCAGTTTAGGGTACGGGTTAGGATTAGGGTACGCGTTCGGGTTAGGGTAGGGGTTAGGGTTAGGGTACGCGATAGGGTGAGGTTAGTTATTAAACCTATCCCACTCTCTAGATACCCCTTAGCACGTAAAGGAATATTATTTGGGGGTCCAGCCATGGAGAAGAGTTTAGACACGAGGAGAAGATAAGGAACACACCCATTATCAAGAAATCACATTAGGATTCTCTTTTTAACCTGTTCCTTAAAACACTAGTGCTTAGGGAATCTATTGGAGGCAGAAGCAGTCAAGGGTAGCTTAGGGTTAGGGTTAGGGTTAGGGTGAGGGTTAGGGTACGGCTTAGGGTACGGGTTCGGGGACGGGTTCGGGTAGGGCGTAGGGTATGAGTTAGGGTTAGGGTTAGGGTTAGTGTTAGGGTTAGGGCTCGGTTTAGGGTACGGGTTAGGATTAGGGTACGCCTTAGTGTTAGGGTAGGGGTTAGGGTTAGGGTACGCGATAGGGTGAGGTTAGTTATTAAAACTACCCCACTCTCTAGATACCCCTTAGCACGTAAAGGAATATTATTTAGGGGTCCAGCCATGGAGAAGAGTTTAGACACGTGGAGAAGATAAGGAACACACCCATTATCAAGAAATCACATTAGGATTCTCTTTTTAACCTGTTCCTTAAAACACTAGTGCTTAGGAAATCTATTGGAGGCAGAAGCAGTCAAGGGTAGCTTAGGGTTAGGGTTAGGGTTAGGGTGAGGGTTAGGGTACGGCTTAGGGTACGGGTTCGGCGAGGGGTTCGGGTAGGGCTTAGGGTACGTGTTAGGGTTAGGGTTAGGGTTCTTGTTAGGTTTAGGGCTCGGTTTAGGGTACGGGTTAGGATTAGGGTACGCGTTAGGGTTAGGGTAGGGGTTAGGGTTAGGGAACGCGTTAGGGTGAGGGTAGTTAGGGTTAGGGTTAGGGTTAGGGTTAGGGTTAGGGTACGGCTTAGGGTACGGGTTCGGGGAGGGGTTCGGATATGGCGTAGGGTATGGGTTAGGGTTAGGGTTAGGGTTAGTGTTAGGTTTAGGGCTCAGTTTAGGGTACGGGTTAGGATTAGGGTACGCGTTCGGGTTAGGGTAGGGGTTAGGGTTAGGGTACGCGATAGGGTGAGGTGTAGTTATTAAACCTATCCCACTCTCTAGATACCCCTTAGCACGTAAAGGAATATTATTTGGGGGTCCAGCCATGGAGAAGAGTTTAGACCCTAGGAGAAGATAAGGAACACACCCATTATCAAGAAATAACAATATGATTCTCTTTTTAAACTGTTCCTTAAAACACTAGTGCTTAGGAAATCTATTGGAGGCAGAGGCAGTCAAGGGTAGCTTAGGGTTAGGGTTAGGGTTAGGGTGAGGGATAGGGTACGGCTTAGGGTACGGGTTCGGGGAGGGGTTCGGGTAGGGCGTAGGGTATGGGTTAGGGTTAGGGTTAGGGCTAGTGTTAGCGTTAGGGCTCGGTTTAGGGTACGTTTTAGGATTAGGGTACGCGTTAGGGTTAGGGTAGGTGTTAGGGTTAGGGTACGCATTAGGATGAGGGTAGTTATTAAACCTATCCCACTCTCTAGATACCCCTTAGCACGTAAAGGAATATTATTTGGGGGTCTAGCCATGGAGAAGAGTTTAGACACTAGGAGAAGATAAGGAACACACCCATTATAAAGAAATCACATTAGGATTCTCTTTTTAACCTGGTCCTTAAAACACTAGTGCTTAGGAAATCTATTGGAGGCAGAAGCAGTCAAGGGAAGCTTAGGGTTAGGGTTAGGGTTAGGGTGAGGGTTAGTGTACGGCTTAGGGTACGGATTCGGGTAGGGGTTCGTGTAGGGAGTAGGGTATGGGTTAGGGTTAGGGTTAGGGTTAGTGTTAGGGTTAGGGCTCGGTTTAGGGTACGGGTTAGGATTAGGGTACGCGTTAGTGTTAGGGTAGGGGTTAGGGTTAGGGTACGAGTTAGGGTGAGGTTAATTATTAAACCTATCCCACTCTCTAGATACCCCTTAGCACGTAAAGGAATATTATTTGGGGGTCCAGCCATGGAGAAGAGTTTAGACACTAGGAGAAGATAAGGAACAAACCCATTATCAAGAAATCACATTAGGATTCTCTTTTTAAACTGTTCCTTAAAACACTAGTGCTTAGGAAATCTATTGGAGGCAGAAGCAGTAAAGGGTAGCTTAGGGTTAGGGTTAGGGTTAGGGTGAGGGTTAGGCTACGGCTTAGGTTACGGCTTTGGGGAGGGGTTCGGGTAGGACGTAGTGTATGGGTTAGGGTTAGGGTTAGGGCTAGTGTTAGGGTTAGGGCTCGGTTTAGGGTACGGGTTAGGATTAGGGTACGCGTTAGGGTTAGGGTAGGGGTTAGGGTTAGGGTACGCGTTAGGGTGAGGGTAGTTATTAAACCTATCCCACTCTCTAGATACCCCTTAGCACGTAAAGGAATATTATTTGGGGGTCCAGCCATGGGGAAGAGTTTAGACACTAGGAGAAGATAAGGAACACACCCATTATCAAGAAATCACATTAGGATTCTCTTTTTAACCTGTTCCTTAAAACACTAGTGCTTAGGAAATCTATTGGAGGCAGAATCAGTCAAGGGTAGCTTAGGGTTAGGGTTAGGGTTAGGGTGAGGGTTAGGGTACGGCTTAGGGTACGGGTTCGGGGAGGGGTTCGGGTAGGGCGTAGGGTATGGGTTAGGTTTAGGGTTAGCGCTAGTGTTAGGGTTAGGGCTCGGTTTAGGGTACGGGTTAGGATTAGGGTACGCGTTAGGGTTAGGGTAGGGGTTAGGGTTAGGGTACGCGTTAGGGTGAGGGTAGTTATTAAGCCTATCACACTCTCTAGATACCCCTTAGCACGTAAAGAAATATTATTTGGGGGTCCAGCCATGGAGAAGAGTTTAGACACTAGGAGAAAATAAGGAACACACCCATTATCAAGAAATCACATTAGGATTCTCTTTTTAACCTGTTCCTTAAAACACTAGTGCTTAGGAAATCTATTGGAGGCAGAAGCCATCAAGGGTAGCTTAGGTTTAGGGTTAGGGTTAGGGTGAGGGTTAGGGTACGGCTTAGGGTACGGGTTCGGGGAGGGGTTCGGGTAGGGCGTAGGGTATGGGTTAGGGTTAGGGTTAGGGTTAGTGTTAGGGTTAGGGCTCAGTTTAGGGTACGGGTTAGGATTAGGGTACGCGTTCGGGTTAGGGTAGGGGTTAGGGTTAGGGTACGCGATAGGGTGAGGTTAGTTATTAAACCTATCCCACTCTCTAGATACCCCTTAGCACGTAAAGGAATATTATTTGGGGGTCCAGCCATGGAGAAGAGTTTAGACACGAGGAGAAGATAAGGAACACACCCATTATCACGAAATCACATTAGGATTCTCTTTTTAACCTGTTCCTTAAAACACTAGTGCTTAGGAAATCTATTGGAGGCAGAAGCAGTCAAGGGTAGCTTAGGGTTAGGGTTAGGGTTAGGGTGAGGTTTAGGGTATGGCTTCAGGTGCGTGTTCGGGGAGGGGTTCGGGTAGGGCGTAGGGTATGGGTTAGGGTTAGGGTTAGGGTTAGTGTTAGGGTTAGGGCTCGGTTTAGGGTACGGGTTAGGATTAGGGTACGCGTTAGTCTTAGGGGAGGGGTTAGGGTTAGGGTACGCGATAGGGTGAGGTTAGTTATTAAACCTATCCCACTCTCTAGATACCCCTTAGCACGTAAAGGAATATTATTTGGGGGTCCAGCCATGGAGAAGAGTTTAGACACTAGGAGAAGATAAGGAACACACCCATTCTAAAGAAATCACATTAGGATTCCCTTTTTAACCTGTTCCTTAAAACACTAGTGCTTAGGAAATCTATTGGAGGCAGAAGCAGTCAAGGGTAGCTTAGGGTAAGGGTTAGGGTTAGGGTGAGGGTGAGGGTACGGCTTAGGTTACGGGTTCGGGTACGGAATCGGTTATGGCATAGGGTATGGATTAGGGTTATGGTTACTTTTAGGGTAAGGGCTCGGTTTAGAGTATCGGTTAGGATTAAGGTAGGTGTTAGGGTTAGGGTACGGGTTAGGGTTAGGGTATGGGAGAGGGTTAGGGTAAGCATTAGGGTTAGGGTAGTTATTAAACCTATCCCACTCTCTAGATACAGCTTAGAACGTAACGGAATATTATTTGGGGGTCCAGCCTTGGAGAAGAGTTTAGACACTAGGAGAAGATAAGGAACACACCCATCATCAAAAAATCACATTAGGATTCTCTTTTTAACCTGTTCCTTAAAACACTAGTGCTTAGGACATCTATTGGAGGCAGAAGCAGTGAAGGGTAGCTTAGGATTAGGGTTAGGGTTAGGGTACGGCTTAGGGTACGAGTTCGTGGAGGGGTTCGGGTACGGCGTATGGTATGGGTTAGGGTTAGGGTTAGGGCTCGGTTCAACGTACGGGTTAGGATTAGGGTACGCGTTAGGGTTAGGGTAGGGGTTAGGGTGAGGGTAGTTATTAAACCTATCCCACTCTCTAGATATCCCTTAGCACGTAAAGGAATATTATTTGCGGGTCCAGCCATAGAGAAGAGTTTAGACACTAGGAGAAGATAAGGAACACACCCATTATCAAGAAATCACATTAGGATTCTCTTTTTAACCTGTTCCTTAAAATATTAGTGCTTAGGAAATCTATTGGAGGCAGAAGGCGTCAAGGGTAGCTTAGGTTTAGGGTTAGGGTTAGGGTGAGGGTTAGGGTACGGCTTAGGGTACGGGTTGAGGGAGGGGTTCGGGTAGGGCGTAGGGTATGGGTTAGGGTTAGGGTTAGTGTTAGGGTTAGGGCTCGGTTTAGGGTACGGGTTAGGTTTAGGGTACGCATTAGGCTTAGGGTAGGGGTTAGGGTTAGGGTACGCGTTAGGGTGAGGGTAGTTATTAAACCTATCCCACTCTCTAGATACCCCTTAGCACGTAAAGGAATATTATTTGGGGGTCCAGCCATGGAGAAGAGTTTAGACACTAGGAGAAGATAAGGAACACACCCATGAACACGAAATCACATTAGGATTCTCTTTTTAACCTGTTCCTTAAAACACTAGTGCTTAGGAAATCTATTGGAGGCAGAAGCAGTCAAGGGTAGCTTAGGGTTAGGGTTAGGGTTAGGGTGAGGGTTAGGGTACGGCTTAGGGTATGGGTACGGGGAGGGGTTCGGGTAGGGCGTAGGGTATGGGTTAGGGTTAGGGTTAGGGTTAGTGTTAGGGTTAGGGCTCGGTTTAGGGTACGGGTTAGGATTAGGGTACGCGTTAGTGTTAGGGTAGGGGTTAGGGTTAGGGTACGCGATAGGGTGAGGTTAGTTATTAAACCTATCCCACTCTCTAGATACCCCTTAGCACGTAAAGGAATATTATTTGGGGATCCAGCCATGGAGAAGAGTTTAGACACTAGGAGAAGTTAAGGAACACACCCATTATCAAGAAATCACATTAGGATTCTCTTTTTAAACTGTTCCTTAAAACACTAGTGCTTCGGAAATCTATTGGAGGCAGAAGCAGTCAAGGGTAGCTTAGGGTTAGGGTTAGCGTTAGATTGAGGGTTAGGGTACGGCTTAGGGTACGGGTTCAGGGAGGGGTTCGTGTAGGGCGTAGGGTATGGGTAAGGGTTAGGGTTAGGGTTAGTGTTAGGTTTAGGGCTCGGTTTAGGGTACGGGTTAGGATTAGGGTACGCGTTAGGGTTAGGGTAGGGGTTAGGGTTAGGGAACGCGTTAGGGTGAGGGTAGTTAGGGTTAGGGTTAGGGTTAGGGTTAGGGTTAGGGTACGGCTTAGGGTACGGGTTCGGGGAGGGGTTCGGATATGGCGTAGGGTATGGGTTAGGGTTAGGGTTAGGGTGAGGGTTAGGGTACGGCTTAGGGTACGGGTTCGGGGAGGGGTTCGGGTAGGGCGTAGGGTATGGGTTAGGTTTAGGGTTAGCGCTAGTGTTAGGGTTAGGGCTCGGTTTAGGGTACGGGTTAGGATTAGGGTACGCGTTAGGGTTAGGGTAGGGGTTAGGGTTAGGGTACGCGTTAGGGTGAGGGTAGTTATTAAGCCTATCACACTCTCTAGATACCCCTTAGCACGTAAAGAAATATTATTTGGGGGTCCAGCCATGGAGAAGAGTTTAGACACGAGGAGAAAATAAGGAACACACCCATTATCAAGAAATCACATTAGGATTCTCTTTTTAACCTGTTCCTTAAAACACTAGTGCTTAGGAAATCTATTGGAGGCAGAAGCCATCAAGGGTAGCTTAGGTTTAGGGTTAGGGTTAGGGTGAGGGTTAGGGTACGGCTTAGGGTACAGGTTCGGGGAGGGGTTCGGGTAGGGCGTAGGGTATGGGTTAGGGTTAGGGTTAGGGTTAGTGTTAGGGTTAGGGCTCGGTTTAGGGTACGGGTTAGGATTAGGGTACGCATTAGGGTTAGGGTAGGGGTTAGGGTTAGGGTACGCGTTAGGGTGAGGGTAGTTATTAAACCTATCCCACTCTCTAGATACCCCTTAGCACGTAAAGGAATATTATTTGGGGGTCCAGCCATGGAGAAGAGTTTAGACACGAGGAGAAGATAAGGAACACACCCATTATCACGAAATCACATTAGGATTCTCTTTTTAACCTGTTCCTTAAAACACTAGTGCTTAGGAAATCTATTGGAGGCAGAAGCAGTCAAGGGTAGCTTAGGGTTAGGGTTAGGGTTAGGGTGAGGTTTAGGGTATGG
Organism: Balaenoptera acutorostrata; assembly: GCF_949987535.1. Classification (NCBI taxonomy): domain Eukaryota; kingdom Metazoa; phylum Chordata; class Mammalia; order Artiodactyla; family Balaenopteridae; genus Balaenoptera; species Balaenoptera acutorostrata. The sequence continues at coordinate 92,976 of NW_026646701.1, forward strand.
CTTAGGGTACGGGTTCGGGGAGGGGTTCGGGTAGGGCGTAGGGTATGGGTTAGGGTTAGGGTTAGGGTTAGTGTTAGGGTTAGGGCTCGGTTTAGGGTATGGGTTAGGATTAGCGTACGCGTTAGTCTTAGGGGAGGGGTTAGGGTTAGGGTACGCGATAGGGTGAGGTTAGTTATTAAACCTATCCCACTCTCTAGATACCCCTTAGCACGTAAAGGAATATTATTTGGGGGTCCAGCCATGGAGAAGAGTTTAGACACTAGGAGAAGATAAGGAACACACCCATTCTAAAGAAATCACATTAGGATTCCCTTTTTAACCTGTTCCTTAAAACACTAGTGCTTAGGAAATCTATTGGAGGCAGAAGCAGTCAAGGGTAGCTTAGGGTAAGGGTTAGGGTTAGGGTGAGGGTGAGGGTACGGCTTAGGTTACGGGTTCGGGTACGGAATCGGTTATGGCATAGGGTATGGATTAGGGTTATGGTTACTTTTAGGGTAAGGGCTCGGTTTAGAGTATCGGTTAGGATTAAGGTAGGTGTTAGGGTTAGGGTACGGGTTAGGGTTAGGGTATGGGAGAGGGTTAGGGTAAGCATTAGGGTTAGGGTAGTTATTAAACCTATCCCACTCTCTAGATACAGCTTAGAACGTAACGGAATATTATTTGGGGGTCCAGCCTTGGAGAAGAGTTTAGACACTAGGAGAAGATAAGGAACCCACCCATCATCAAAAAATCACATTAGGATTCTCTTTTTAACCTGTTCCTTCAAACACTAGTGCTTAGGACATCTATTGGAGGCAGAAGCAGTGAAGGGTAGCTTAGGATTAGGGTTAGGGTTAGGGTACGGCTTAGGGTACGAGTTCGTGGAGGGGTTCGGGTACGGCGTATGGTATGGGTTAGGGTTAGGGTTAGGGCTCGGTTCAACATACGGGTTAGGATTAGGGTACGCGTTAGGGTTAGGGTAGGGGTTAGGGTGAGGGTAGTTATTAAACCTATCCCACTCTCTAGATATCCCTTAGCACGTAAAGGAATATTATTTGCGGGTCCAGCCATAGAGAAGAGTTTAGACACTAGGAGAAGATAAGGAACACACCCATTATCAAGAAATCACATTAGGATTCTCTTTTTAACCTGTTCCTTAAAATATTAGTGCTTAGGAAATCTATTGGAGGCAGAAGGCGTCAAGGGTAGCTTAGGTTTAGGGTTAGGGTTAGGGTGAGGGTTAGGGTACGGCTTAGGGTACGGGTTGAGGGAGGGGTTAGGGTAGGGCGTAGGGTATGGGTTAGGGTTAGGGTTAGTGTTAGGGTTAGGGCTCGGTTTAGGGTACGGGTTAGGTTTAGGGTACGCATTAGGCTTAGGGTAGGGGTTAGGGTTAGGGTACGCGTTAGGGTGAGGGTAGTTATTAAACCTATCCCACTCTCTAGATACCCCTTAGCACGTAAAGGAATATTATTTGGGGGTCCAGCCATGGAGAAGAGTTTAGACACTAGGAGAAGATAAGGAACACACCCATGACCACGAAATCACATTAGGATTCTCTTTTTAACCTGTTCCTTAAAACACTAGTGCTTAGGAAATCTATTGGAGGCAGAAGCAGTCAAGGGTAGCTTAGGGTTAGGGTTAGGGTTAGGGTGAGGGTTAGGGTACGGCTTAGGGTATGGGTACGGGGAGGGTTTCGGGTAGGGCGTAGGGTATGGGTTAGGGTTAGGGTTACGGTTAGTGTTAGGGTTAGGGCTCGGTTTAGGGTACGGGTTAGGATTAGGGTACGCGTTAGTGTTAGGGTAGGGGTTAGGGTTAGGGTACGCGATAGGGTGAGGTTAGTTATTAAACCTATCCCACTCTCTAGATACCCCTTAGCACGTAAAGGAATATTATTTGGGGATCCAGCCATGGAGAAGAGATTAGACACTAGGAGAAGTTAAGGAACACACCCATTATCAAGAAATCACATTAGGATTCTCTTTTTAAACTGTTCCTTAAAACACTAGTGCTTCGGAAATCTATTGGAGGCAAAAGCAGTCAAGGGTAGCTTAGGGTTAGGGTTAGGGTTAGATTGAGGGTTAGGGTACGGCTTAGGGTACGGGTTCAGGGAGGGGTTCGTGTAGGGCGTAGGGTATGGGTTAGGGTTAGGGTTAGGGTTAGTGTTAGGGTTAGGGCTCGGTTTAGGGTACGGGTTAGGATTAGGGTACGCGTTAGGGTTAGGGTAGGGGTTAGGGTTAGGGAACGCGTTAGGGTGAGGGTAGTTATTAAACCTCTCCCTCTGTCTAGATACCCCTTAGCACGTAAAGGCATATTATTTGGGGGTCCAGCCATGAAGAAGAATTTAGACACGAGGAGAAGATAAGGAACACACCCATTATCAAGAAATCACATTAGGATTCTCTTTTTAACCTGTTCCTTAAAACACTAGTGCTTAGGAAATCTATTGGAGGCAGAAGGCGTCAAGGGTAGCTTAGGGTTAGGGTTAGGGTTAGGGTGAGAATTAGGGTACGGCTTAGGGTACGGGTTGAGGGAGGGGTTCGGGTAGGGCGTAGGGTATGGGTTAGGGATAGGGTTAGTGTTAGGGTTAGGGCTCGGTTTAGGGTACGGGTTAGGATTAGGGTACGCGTTAGGCTTAGGGTAGGGGTTAGGGTTAGGGTACGCGTTAGGGTGAGGGTAGTTATTAAACCTATCCCACTTTCTAGATACCCCTTAGCACGTAAAGGAATATTATTTGGGGGTCCAGCCATGGAGAAGAGTTTAGACACTAGGAGAAGATAAGGAACACACCCATTATCACGAAATCACATTAGGATTCTCTTTTTAACCTGTTCCTTAAAACACTAGTGCTTAGGAAATCTATTGGAGGCAGAAGCAGTCAAGGGTAGCTTAGGGTTAGGGTTAGGGTTAGGGTGAGGGTTAGGGTACGGCTTAGGGTACGGGTTCGGGGAGGGCTTCGGGTAGGGCGTAGGGTATGGGTTAGGGTTAGGGTTAGGGTTAGTGTTAGGGTTAGGGCTCGGTTTAGGGTACGGGTTAGGATTAGGGTACGCCTTAGTGTTAGGGTAGGGGTTAGGGTTAGGGTACGCGATAGGGTGAGGTTAGTTATTAAAACTACCCCACTCTCTAGATACCCCTTAGCACGTAAAGGAATATTATTTAGGGGTCCAGCCATGGAGAAGAGTTTAGACACGAGGAGAAGATAAGGAACACACCCATTATCAAGAAATCACATTAGGATTCTCTTTTTAACCTGTTCCTTAAAACACTAGTGCTTAGGAAATCTATTGGAGGCAGAAGCAGTCAAGGGTAGCTTAGGGTTAGGGTTAGGGTTAGGGTGAGGGTTAGGGTACGGCTTAGGGTACGGGTTCGGCGAGGGGTTCGGGTAGGGCGTAGGGTATGGGTTAGGGTTAGGGTTAGGGTTCGTGTTAGGGTTAGGGCTCGGTTTAGGGTACGGGTTAGGATTAGGGTACGCGTTAGGGTTAGGGTAGGGGTTAGGGTTAGGGTACGCGTTAGGGTGAGGGTAGTTATTAAACCTATCACACTCTCTAGATACCCCTTAGCACGTAAAGGAATATTATTTGGGGGTCCAGCCATGGAGAAGAGTTTAGACCCTAGGAGAAGATAAGGAACACACCCATTATCAAGAAATAACAATATGATTCTCTTTTTAAACTGTTCCTTAAAACACTAGTGCTTAGGAAATCTATTGGAGGCAGAGGCAGTCAAGGGTAGCTTAGGGTTAGGGTTAGGGTTAGGGTGAGGGATAGGGTACGGCTTAGGGTACGGGTTCGGGGAGGGGTTCGGGTAGGGCGTAGGGTATGGGTTAGGGTTAGGGTTAGGGCTAGTGTTAGCGTTAGGGCTCGGTTTAGGGTACGTTTTAGGATTAGGGTACGCGTTAGGGTTAGGGTAGGTGTTAGGGTTAGGGTACGCATTAGGATGAGGGTAGTTATTAAACCTACCCCACTCTCTAGATACCCCTTAGCACGTAAAGGAATATTATTTGGGGGTCCAGCCATGGAGAAGAGTTTAGACACGAGGAGAAGATAAGGAACACACCCATTATCACGAAATCACATTAGGATTCTCTTTTTAACCTGTTCCTTAAAACATTAGTGCTTAGGAAATCTATTGGAGGCAGAAGCAGTCAAGGGTAGCTTAGGGTTAGGGTTAGGGTTAGGGTGAGGGTTAGGTTATGGCTTAGGGTACGGGTTCGGGGAGGGGTTCGGGTAGGGCGTAGGGTATGGGTTAGGGTTAGGGTTAGGGTTAGTGTTAGGGTTAGGGCTCGGTTTAGGGTACGGGTTAGGATTAGGGTACGCGTTAGTCTTAGGGGAGGGGTTAGGGTTAGGGTACGCGATAGGGTGAGGTTAGTTATTAAACCTATCCCACTCTCTAGATACCCCTTAGCACGTAAAGGAATATTATTTGGGGGTCCAGCCATGGAGAAGAGTTTAGACACTAGGAGAAGATAAGGAACACACCCATTATCAAGAAATCACATTAGGATTCTCTTTTTAACCTGTTCCTTAAAACACTAGTGCTTAGGACATCTATTGGAGGCAGAAGCAGTGAAGGGTAGCTTAGGATTAGGGTTAGGGTTAGGGTACGGCTTAGGGTACGAGTTCGTGGAGGGGTTCGGGTACGGCGTATGGTATGGGTTAGGGTTAGGGTTAGGGCTCGGTTCAACGTACGGGTTAGGATTAGGGTACGCGTTAGGGTTAGGGTAGGGGTTAGGGTGAGGGTAGTTATTAAACCTATCCCACTCTCTAGATATCCCTTAGCACGTAAAGGAATATTATTTGCGGGTCCAGCCATAGAGAAGAGTTTAGACACTAGGAGAAGATAAGGAACACACCCATTATCAAGAAATCACATTAGGATTCTCTTTTTAACCTGTTCCTTAAAATATTAGTGCTTAGGAAATCTATTGGAGGCAGAAGGCGTCAAGGGTAGCTTAGGTTTAGGGTTAGGGTTAGGGTGAGGGTTAGGGTACGGCTTAGGGTACGGGTTGAGGGAGGGGTTCGGGTAGGGCGTAGGGTATGGGTTAGGGTTAGGGTTAGTGTTAGGGTTAGGGCTCGGTTTAGGGTAAGGGTTAGGTTTAGGGTACGCATTAGGCTTAGGGTAGGGGTTAGGGTTAGGGTACGCGTTAGGGTGAGGGTAGTTATTAAACCTATCCCACTCTCTAGATACCCCTTAGCACGTAAAGGAATATTATTTGGGGGTCCAGCCATGGAGAAGAGTTTAGACACTAGGAGAAGATAAGGAACACACCCATGACCACGAAATCACATTAGGATTCTCTTTTTAACCTGTTCCTTAAAACACTAGTGCTTAGGAAATCTATTGGAGGCAGAGGCAGTCAAGGGTAGCTTAGGGTTAGGGTTAGGGTTAGGGTGAGGGATAGGGTACGGCTTAGGGTACGGGTTCGGGGAGGGGTTCGGGTAGGGCGTAGGGTATGGGTTAGGGTTAGGGTTAGGGCTAGTGTTAGCGTTAGGGCTCGGTTTAGGGTACGTTTTAGGATTAGGGTACGCGTTAGGGTTAGGGTAGGTGTTAGGGTTAGGGTACGCATTAGGATGAGGGTAGTTATTAAACCTACCCCACTCTCTAGATACCACTTAGCACGTAAAGGAATATTATTTGGGGGTCTAGCCATGGAGAAGAGTTTAGACACTAGGAGAAGATAAGGAACACACCCATTATAAAGAAATCACATTAGGATTCTCTTTTTAACCTGGTCCTTAAAACACTAGTGCTTAGGAAATCTATTGGAGGCAGAAGCAGTCAAGGGTAGCTTAGGGTTAGGGTTAGGGTTAGGGTGAGGGTTAGGGTACGGCTTAGGGTACGGATTCGGGTAGGGGTTCGTGTAGGGAGTAGGGTATGGGTTAGGGTTAGGGTTAGGGTTAGTGTTAGGGTTAGGTCTCGGTTTAGGGTACGCGTTAGGATTAGGGTACGCGTTAGTGTTAGGGTAGGGGTTAGGGTTAGAGTACGCGTTAGGGTGAGGTTAGTTATTAAACCTATCCCACTCTCTAGATACCCCTTAGCACGTAAAGGAATATTATTTGGGGGTCCAGCCATGGAGAAGAGTTTAGACACGAGGAGAAGATAAGGAACACACCCATTATCAAGAAATCACATTAGGATTCTCTTTTTAACGTGTTCCTTAAAACACTAGTGCTTAGGGAATCTATTGGAGGCAGAAGCAGTCAAGGGTAGCTTAGGGTTAGGGTTAGGGTTAGGGTGAGGGTTAGGGTATGGCTTAGGGTACGGGTTCAGGGAGGGGTTCTGGTAGGCCGTAGTGTATGGGTTAGGGTTAGGGTTAGTGTTAGGGTTAGGGCTCGGTTTAGGGTACGGGTTAGGATTAGGGTACGCATTAGGGTTAGGGTAGGGGTTAGGGTTAGGGTACGCGTTAGGGTGAGGGTAGTTATTAAACCTATCCCACTCTCTAGATACCCCTTAGCACGTAAAGGAATATTATTTGGGGGTCCAGCCATGGAGAAGAGTTTAGACACGAGGAGAAGATAAGGAACACACCCATTATCACGAAATCACATTAGGATTCTCTTTTTAACCTGTTCCTTAAAACATTAGTGCTTAGGAAATCTATTGGAGGCAGAAGCAGTCAAGGGTAGCTTAGGGTTAGGGTTAGGGTTAGGGTGAGGGTTAGGTTATGGCTTAGGGTACGGGTTCGGGGAGGGGTTCGGGTAGGGCGTAGGGTATGGGTTAGGGTTAGGGTTAGGGTTAGTGTTAGGGTTAGGGCTCGGTTTAGGGTACGGGTTAGGATTAGGGTACGCGTTAGTCTTAGGGGAGGGGTTAGGGTTAGGGTACGCGATAGGGTGAGGTTAGTTATTAAACCTATCCCACTCTCTAGATACCCCTTAGCACGTAAAGGAATATTATTTGGGGGTCCAGCCATGGAGAAGAGTTTAGACACTAGGAGAAGATAAGGAACACACCCATTATCAAGAAATCACATTAGGATTCTCTTTTTAACCTGTTCCTTAAAACACTAGTGCTTAGGACATCTATTGGAGGCAGAAGCAGTGAAGGGTAGCTTAGGATTAGGGTTAGGGTTAGGGTACGGCTTAGGGTACGAGTTCGTGGAGGGGTTCGGGTACGGCGTATGGTATGGGTTAGGGTTAGGGTTAGGGCTCGGTTCAACGTACGGGTTAGGATTAGGGTACGCGTTAGGGTTAGGGTAGGGGTTAGGGTGAGGGTAGTTATTAAACCTATCCCACTCTCTAGATATCCCTTAGCACGTAAAGGAATATTATTTGCGGGGTCCAGCCATAGAGAAGAGTTTAGACACTAGGAGAAGATAAGGAACACACCCATTATCGAGAAATCACATTAGGATTCTCTTTTTAACCTGTTCCTTAAAATATTAGTGCTTAGGAAATCTATTGGAGGCAGAAGGCGTCAAGGGTAGCTTAGGTTTAGGGTTAGGGTTAGGGTGAGGGTTAGGGTACGGCTTAGGGTACGGGTTGAGGGAGGGGTTCGGGTAGGGCGTAGGGTATGGGTTAGGGTTAGGGTTCCTGTTAGGGTTAGGGCTCGGTTTAGGGTACGGGTTAGGATTAGGGTTCGCGTTAGGGTTAGGGTAGGGGTTAGGGTTAGGGTACGCGTTAGGGTGAGGGTAGTTATTAAACCTATCCCACTCTCTAGATACCCCTTAGCACGTAAAGGAATATTATTTGGGGGTCCAGCCATGGAGAAGAGTTTAGACCCTAGGAGAAGATAAGGAACACACCCATTATCAAGAAATAACAATATGATTCTCTTTTTAAACTGTTCCTTAAAACACTAGTGCTTAGGAAATCTATTGGAGGCAGAGGCAGTCAAGGGTAGCTTAGGGTTAGGGTTAGGGTTAGGGTGAGGGATAGGGTACGGCTTAGGGTACGGGTTCGGGGAGGGGTTCGGGTAGGGCGTAGGGTATGTGTTAGGGTTAGGGTTAGGGCTAGTGTTAGCGTTAGGGCTCGGTTTAGGGTACGTTTTAGGATTAGGGTACGCTTTAGGGTTAGGGTAGGTGTTAGGTTAGGGTACGCATTAGGATGAGGGTAGTTATTAAACCTATCCCACTCTCTAGATACCCCTTAGCACGTAAAGGAATATTATTTGGGGGTCTAGCCATGGAGAAGAGTTTAGACACTAGGAGAAGATAAGGAACACACCCATTATAAAGAAATCACATTAGGATTCTCTTTTTAACCTGGTCCTTAAAACACTAGTGCTTAGGAAATCTATTGGAGGCAGAAGCAGTCAAGGGTAGCTTAGGGTTAGGGTTAGGGTTAGGGTGAGGGATAGGGTACGGCTTAGGGTACGGATTCGGGTAGGGGTTCGTGTAGGGAGTAGGGTATGGGTTAGGGTTAGGGTTAGGGTTAGTGTTAGGGTTAGGGCTCGGTTTAGGGTACGGGTTAGGATTAGGGTACGCGTTAGTGTTAGGGTAGGGGTTAGGGTTAGGGTACGCGTTAGGGTGAGGTTAGTTATTAAACCTATCCCACTCTCTAGATACCCCTTAGCACGTAAAGGAATATTATTTGGGGGTCCAGCCATGGAGAAGAGTTTAGACACTAGGAGAAGATAAGGAACAAACCCATTATCAAGAAATCACAATATGATTCTCTTTTTAAACTGTTCCTTAAAACACTAGTGCTTAGGAAATCTATTGGAGGCAGAAGCAGTAAAGGGTAGCTTAGGGTTAGGGTTAGGGTTAGGGTGAGGGTTAGGGTACGGCTTAGGTTACGGGTTCGGGGAGGGGTTCGGGTAGGGCGTAGTGTATGGGTTAGGGTTAGGGTTAGGGCTAGTGTTAGGGTTAGGGCTCGGTTTAGGGTACGGGTTAGGATTAGGGTACGCGTTAGGGTTAGCGTAGGGGTTAGGGTTAGGGTACGCGTTAGGGTGAGGGTAGTTATTAAACCTATCCCACTCTCTAGATACCCCTTAGCACGTAAAGTAATATTATTTGGGGGTCAAGCCATGGGGAAGAGTTTAGACACTAGGAGAAGATAAGGAACACACCCATTATCAAGAAATCACATTAGGATTCTCTTTTTAACCTGTTCCTTACAACACTAGTGCTTAGGAAATCTATTGGAGGCAGAATCAGTCAAGGGTAGCTTAGGGTTAGGGTTAGGGTTAGGGTGAGGGTTAGGGTACGGCTTAGGGTACGGGTTCAGGGAGGGGTTAGGGTAGGGCGTAGGGTATGTGTTAGGGTTAGGGTTAGGGTTCGTGTTAGGGTTAGGGCTCGGTTTAGGGTACAGGTAAGGATTAGGTTACGCGTTAGGGTTAGGGTAGGGGTTAGGGTTAGGGTACGCAATAGGGTGAGGTTAGTTATTAAACCTATCCCACTCTCTAGATACCCCTTAGCACGTAAAGGAATATTATTTGGGGGTCCAGCCATGGAGAAGAGATTAGACACGAGGAGAAGATAAGGAACACACCCATTATCAAGAAATCACATTAGGATTCTCTTTTTAACCTGTTCCGTAAAACACTAGTGCTTAGGAAATCTATTGGAGGCAGAAGCAGTCAAGGGTAGCTTAGGGTTAGGGTTAGGGTTAGGGTACGTCTTAGGGTACCGGTTCGGGGAGGGGTTCGGATATGGCGTAGGGTATGGGTTAGGGTTAGGGTTAGGGTTAGTGTTAGGGTTAGGGCTCGGTTTAGGGTACGGGTTAGGATTAGGGTACGCGTTAGGGTTAGGGTAGGGGTTAGAGTTAGGGTACGTGATAGGGTGAGGTTAGTTATTAAACCTATCCCACTCTCTAGATACTCCTTAGCACGTAAAGGAATATTATTTAGGGGTCCAGCCATGGAGAAGAGTTTAGACACGAGGAGAAGATAAGGAACACACCCATTATCAAGAAATCACATTAGGATTCTCTTTTTAACGTGTTCCTTAAAACACTAGTGCTTAGGGAATCTATTGGAGGCAGAAGCAGTCAAGGGTAGCTTAGGGTTAGGGTTAGGGTTAGGGTGAGGGTTAGGGTATGGCTTAGGGTACGGGTTCAGGGAGGGGTTCTGGTAGGGCGTAGTGTATGGGTTAGGGTTAGGGTTAGGGTTAGTGTTAGGGTTAGGGCTCGGTTTAGGGTACGGGTTAGGATTAGGGTACGCATTAGGGTTAGGGTAGGGGTTAGGGTTAGGGTACGCGTTAGGGTGAGGGTAGTTATTAAACCTATCCCACTCTCTAGATACCCCTTAGCACGTAAAGGAATATTATTTGGGGGTCCAGCCATGGAGAAGAGTTTAGACCCTAGGAGAAGATAAGGAACACACCCATTATCAAGAAATAACAATATGATTCTCTTTTTAAACTGTTCCTTAAAACACTAGTGCTTAGGAAATCTATTGGAGGCAGAGGCAGTCAAGGGTAGCTTAGGGTTAGGGTTAGGGTTAGGGTGAGGGATAGGGTACGGCTTAGGGTACGGGTTCGGGGAGGGGTTCGGGTAGGGCGTAGGGTATGGGTTAGGGTTAGGGTTAGGGCTAGTGTTAGCGTTAGGGCTCGGTTTAGGGTACGTTTTAGGATTAGGGTACGCTTTAGGGTTAGGGTAGGTGTTAGGGTTAGGGTACGCATTAGGATGAGGGTAGTTATTAAACCTATCCCACTCTCTAGATACCCCTTAGCACGTAAAGGAATATTATTTGGGGGTCTAGCCATGGAGAAGAGTTTAGACACTAGGAGAAGATAAGGAACACACCCATTATAAAGAAATCACATTAGGATTCTCTTTTTAACCTGGTCCTTAAAACACTAGTGCTTAGGAAATCTATTGGAGGCAGAAGCAGTCAAGGGTAGCTTAGGGTTAGGGTTAGGGTTAGGGTGAGGGATAGGGTACGGCTTAGGGTACGGATTCGGGTAGGGGTTCGTGTAGGGAGTAGGGTATGGGTTAGGGTTAGGGTTAGGGTTAGTGTTAGGGTTAGGGCTCGGTTTAGGGTACGGGTTAGGATTAGGGTACGCGTTAGTGTTAGGGTAGGGGTTAGGGTTAGGGTACGCGTTAGGGTGAGGTTAGTTATTAAACCTATCCCACTCTCTAGATACCCCTTAGCACGTAAAGGAATATTATTTGGGGGTCCAGCCATGGAGAAGAGTTTAGACACTAGGAGAAGATAAGGAACAAACCCATTATCAAGAAATCACAATATGATTCTCTTTTTAAACTGTTCCTTAAAACACTAGTGCTTAGGAAATCTATTGGAGGCAGAAGCAGTAAAGGGTAGCTTAGGGTTAGGGTTAGGGTTAGGGTGAGGGTTAGGGTACGGCTTAGGTTACGGGTTCGGGGAGGGGTTCGGGTAGGGCGTAGTGTATGGGTTAGGGTTAGGGTTAGGGCTAGTGTTAGGGTTAGGGCTCGGTTTAGGGTACGGGTTAGGATTAGGGTACGCGTTAGGGTTAGCGTAGGGGTTAGGGTTAGGGTACGCGTTAGGGTGAGGGTAGTTATTAAACCTATCCCACTCTCTAGATACCCCTTAGCACGTAAAGTAATATTATTTGGGGGTCAAGCCATGGGGAAGAGTTTAGACACTAGGAGAAGA